>NW_005871910.1:143140-145027 GCF_000147115.1 Myotis lucifugus
ACATTGATTACTGCAAAGTCTATTGCTTTATTTCCAAAATGTAGGGAATACATTTTGGAAATAAGTGTATGTTGTTTTGGTCTAGGAGGTATGGAGAGGAGGTGGCTATGTTCAGATGGGCTCAGGGGGCATCAGGAGGGGGCATGATGTGGTCCTAAACCAGGTTGTGTGTTGGGGGAGGGGAGGAGGTTCACTGGGATGAGTTTGGTTGGAGGAGGCGTTGGCCTCACTGAGACTGGAAAGTGTAGGTCAGCCTGATCAGCAGCAGCACGAACTGCCTGGTGGAGATCCTGGATGTGGCTGAAGTCAGGCGGGACTCATAGACAGGCTTTGTGCAGGGGATGGTCGGTGACAGGTACGTTTGGGGCCATGAGAATGAAACACCTGAGCCGACAGTGAGGGTCTGGAAGAGGCCAGAAGGAAGAGGCCAGAAGGAAGCTGATGTAGTCACACCAACGAGCTGTCCGGGGTCTTCACCTGAGCTTGTCTGTGGGGAGAACTGGTTCACAGGAAGGAGAATCAGGAGCCAGAACAGTGGGATTGGTTCAGTGTGTGAGGGGGGCAGAGAGGATTATGGAGGGCTCGTCCTCTCTCCACCTTGGCTGCCTGCAGGAGCCAATGGGGCTGTGCCAAGGTTGCTGACCCCAAGAGGCGCAGGAAGCCTGGGGGCTGTTACAACACTGTCAACTCACCCACAGAGGCAACCAGCACTGCCCTCCAGGCCTGGGTGTGTGCTGCTGCTTCTCCCTATTGCTTCCTCTCTCTGACTTCCTTGTCTCTGTGAGCAGAGCTCCTGCTCTCCATCCCTATCCATCAAAACTTCAGAGTCCTTTCTGCCTCCTTACCATCTCTTTGTCTTATGATGTTTATTCCATCTCTATGGTTTGGGCAGAAGAGCACTTTGGAGGCCAATCCCAGGTTGTAATCTAAGACCTGGGGCATGTTTATTGAACTTCTATTTTGAGCCAGTCTCTTCTCCTCTACCTCTTTTCCTGTTTGGCAAAATTGTGAACCCTCACCTCTGAGGTCGTTATGAGGATCGGCAGTGACTGAGACATGAAGGGCACCAATCTCGTGTCATTTTCTTTCTTTTTTAATATTTCTTTATTGATTTCAGAGAGGGAGAGGGAGAGATAGAAGCATCAATGATGATCAAAGAATCATTGATCAGGTGCCTCCTGCAATCCACACATTGGGGATGGAGCCTGCAAACCAGGCACCTGCCCTTGACCAGGAATCAGAGCATGACCTCTTGGTTCATAGGTCAACGCTCAACCACTGAGACATGCTGGATGGAAAATCTTGTGTCATTTTCTGACCTGATGAAGGCATGTGTGTGAGAGACGTTTGCTGGGAAGGGCTGTTTGGAAGTCACATGTGTGTTCCCCAAGCCTACAAGGTGAATCAGAAGCTGTAGTGCATCCTTGGTTGAATGGCAGATGAGTGCAGACAAAAGGATGCAGGGATGGTGGGTCTCAGCCTGGATCCTAGACTTAGCCCAAGTCAGGAGTGAAGGTGGAAATTTCATCAGTGGGTTGGTCCCTAAGCACTAAGGCACTTAGGGCACCTCTGACCTGTTGGGAGTCCTGCTCCCATAAAATTCCACGGACACAAGTGGGGCAACCTCCAAGGTATAAGGGAGCTGTAGGGAACCATGCGTGTTTCACTTGCATTTATTTGTATTGAAGCAACAGTCACATAACATACAATTGAGCCTTTTAAAATATGAAAATCACAAGAGTACAGTAAATACACAATGTCTCAATGACAACGTCTATCTAGTTTCAAGAAGTTTTTAAACTCCCCACCCCCCACCCCAAAACACACACACACACACACACAAAAAAAAAAAAAACAACAACACCAAGAGTCCGTCTCCCATCTGCC
>NW_005871910.1:145127-160956 GCF_000147115.1 Myotis lucifugus
TCTTCCTGGACATTTCGCAAAAATGGAATCACACAAAACCTGATCTTTTGTGTCCGCTTTCTGTCACTGAGCTGCATTATTTTGACGTTCGCCCACAATGTACCAGGTACCCGTCCTTTGTTCTTTATGGTTTAAAAAATCGCAGGGTTGTGAAGACACCTCATTAGTTGGGATGGATGTGGCCCAGCATGAAGGGGTGCATAGATGTGAATCCAAACCAGCCATGTGGGACAGACTCTCATGTCACAAGGTGAGAACAGAAGGGCAGTGGAGGAGAGTGAGTGAGGACAGGGAGGGAGGGAGAGCACCCCAGGTGGATGGAGGGGGCATTCCCTACAGGGACATGGCCCACATTCTCCTGCACCCAAACTGCGCCTACCACGTCTTCTCCCTTGGACATTCTTAGCAGACAGTTCCCCCAACTATGGTCCAGATTCTCTTTCAGCACCTCCTGGGGTCATCAGATGGGCTCCAAGCTCCCCCACTCTGAACGGTGCATTGTCCCCACTGTGTTCACATCTGGTTGCATCGAGGGCCCTTTTGTTGTCATTTTGAGCCTGAAATAGCAGCACCGTGAGCACCACCAGCACCAATCCAGCCACAGCAATCCGGATGAGATTCTCCACTGTGTAGTCTTGGGGTGTAGAGGCTGCAAAAATGTGGATTCAAAGGTCACAAAGGTCAAGGCAGACCCAAATCTCCAGGATTTTGATGTTCACCCTGGGCTCCCACCTCACCTTGACATCAGTATCCCTATGATGTCTGAACTCAGCACCTGTTCTGAGTCACCTTGATAAGAGTTAGCTCTGCCCAAGCACTGAGGATGAGTGAAGAAAAAGGTCTCAATTTAGAAATAACTAAGGGCTATGTGTCTGTGTTCAGCCTGAGACTCAAGACCACATGAGCTTATACCCCTACAGCTGAGAGATCCCCGTTCTCAATAGCTGGGGACCCAGAGTCCATGGAGGAGGGGTTGGTGTCAGGGATTCCTGAATCTCAGGAGCATGAAGGGGTGAAAGTCTGGGCTGGGTCTCCTTCACCCTACCCCGCCCAGGCCCCTCCTCTCAGGGTCTGCTATTTTCATTGTCACCTGAAGTTGTTCATCTATTGATTCTTTTATTAACTCATTTATTATACAATAATGAATACCTACAATGGTAGATATATTTTCCAGATGAAAAATATGGGAATGTGGGTGCTAATCATGTGATTTTTTTTAATCTCAAAAGACAACAGAATTGACAACCAAGGAAGTACAGTTCTGCTTCAAACCTTACATAACAGGGAAAATCCCACTAATTTACATTATTGAGTGAGCACCAAACGTAGCAAATTATGTCCATCTATTACCCCATTTTGATATAAATCAAAGATATAAACATAAATTACGGACCTCTCCTCATCACAAAGATCCATGCAATGATTCTAAATCCCAGCTCCCACAATTCAGAAAATGCACGTGGACGATGAACATTATTCTGTTGGGGTTAATAACCAAATGGTAGCTACAAAGAAGCCTTTGTAATGTGTGTCATGTGGTAAGAAGTCATAGAGAAAAGGTCATTTTTGCAGATGTGTATCTGTCAGAAAAAGAGCATTCCTAAGAAACCATAATGAAATAAAACAAATTGAAAGAAAGAGACTCCTGACACCAGATGGTCACAGGGCTTCTCTTGGTGACAACGGGTCCTGGGTCAGCCCAGATGCAGAGTTTGGGGATGACTCCTGGGAAGGAATCAGACCTGAAAGACCTGGCAGCCTATCTCCTCATAATGTCAAGAATGAGCCAAGGATGACATTTAATGAGCACCTACTGTGTGTGAGTCTCCTGCTGGGGTCTGTCACTCATGTCCTCTCACCTCATGCACCAGGGATGGCTGACCCCACCACTCACTTTACTGAGGCTCAGAGAGATTAACCACACGCCCCAGGTCACCCAGCCTGCAAGGGGCGGGGCTGGGACTGGAACCCAGGATGGTGGGTTCCATGTGCTGTCCTCACGCTGCCCCCCAGGGGCATACCAGCTTCATGCTCTGGGTTCCTCCTCTGCAGGGGCCTGTCCATGTCTCATCTGGAGCTGAGGGTCCTTCCTCATTACCTGCCCGCAGCACAGCAGGGACAGGGAGGGGCAGGGTGTGATTTGGACTCTGGGTCTCTCCAGGTTCCATCTCAACCTGGGAGGCTCTGACGCCCCATGGGAAGGTCGGGCTGGGCTGGGTCTCTGCCTTCCTGAGCTTGTGAGGCCCTTTGGTCACCTCATCTCCCATCAACTGTGAGCAGGATGGGACCAGGGATGAGCAGACAGGAACCAGACACTCAGAGAAGAGAAGGGACCGCCCAGCCCCACAGCAGGAGCAGCAGAGCCTGGAGCTGAGTCAGGGCTGATCCACCCTGTTCCCTCCTCTGAGCTGAGCCTGATCTGAGGGGTAGGACCTGGTAACCAGACTCCTGTCCTGCCTGTCCCTCCCTGTAGAGTGTCACCGTCACTGAGACAGAGGGGACAGGGTCCATAACATCACGTCCTGGGGGCTTCCCTGTGAGGCCCCTCTCCCAGGAGGTCAGGGCCAGAACCAACAGGAAATCTAAGCTCTGGACAAGGATTCTCTCCTTTTATACCTGGGGACACTGAGGCCCAGACAGGGGAAGGTATGTCCAAATCAGCAAATCCAGAGGGGCCTGAACTCCTTAACCCGCCATGGTTGAGCCCCTGTCCCCATGGAGGAACCTACCACCTCCCCACATACTCTCATGTACCCCTCTGTAGGCATGACTTAGAGCAGTAATGATAAACCTATGACACGCCTGTCAGAGGTGACACGCGAACTCATTTTTTTGGTTGATTTTTCTTTGTTAAATGGCATTTAAATATATAAAATAAATATCAAAAATATAAATCTTTGTTTTACTATGGTTGCAAATATCAAAAAATTTCTATATATGACACAGCACCAAAGTTAGGGTTTTTCAAAATGCTGACACGCCGAGCTCAAAAGGTTCACCATCACTGACTTGGAGCCTCCTGGGGATGAGGATGAAAGGTGTGGGGTGGGGGCTGCCTTATCTCACTAGATATCAGCTCCCCCTCCCCAGCCTATGCCCCCATGTCCCCTTCTGCCATGACCACCCCAACCATCACTGCCTCAGAGCCCTGGGTCTCCTAGCCCCCCTGGGACACAGGCCCATCCTTGAGGATCTGGGTCACTCAATCCCCTGACACTCTCAGGACTTGCTGGGTGGGCTGTGATCCCTCTGAGCAGAGCTCCCCAGGACTCACCAGCTGGGGAGGTGGGCCCTGTGGGTGGGGGGCTGGGGCCTCCAGAGGGTCCTGGAAATGAGGACAGAAAGGGGTGAGGCTGGGGCTCACTCTGGAGTCTCCAAATCACTCTGTTGCTTCTCCTACATCTGCTCTGTGACCCCCGAAGACACTCCCCCACCCACTTAACCACTTCCCAACCCAGTTCATGGGGAGGAGTCAGCAAAAGTGGGTGTGTCTCTGAGAGAAAATCTCTACTGGGTGACCAACACTCAGACCCCTCACTCTCATCCAACCTCAGATGTCTCCTGGGGGCAGGACCCTGAGCTGCCTGTGCTCAGAGAGGATGGGAACAGGGGCCGCTCACCTGAGACCATTAGATGCAGGGGGTCACTAGGGTCAGACCACTCCTGGGGATTCTTCTCAAAATAGCCATAGCATCTGAACGTCCCCCTGTGGCTGGGAGTCACAGGGCCCACAGGGAACAGGGCCTGGGACCACCCATTGGGCTGTGGCTGTGAGTCCAGAGTCCAGGAGAGCCTGTGATCTCCTTCCTTAGTCAGAAGGAACCTGTCAAATCCCTGCCCTGAGCCACACTGGAGGGTCACGTTCCCTCCTGAGGTCACCACAGGGCTGGGCAGGGCTGAGAGGCTGGGTTTGTCGTAGAATCCTAGGAGAGGAGGAGGCAGAGTGTTAAATGGGCTCACACCTCCCTCACGTCCCTCAGGGCTGGGCTGTGAGATGGGGACACCCTGAGAGCAGACCCCCTTCCTGAGGGCAGAGCCTGAGGCTGGGACCCCTGAGTGTCCTCTCACCTGTCACCCCCAGCTCCAGGGGGTCACTGTGCCCTGACCAGCCAGTGGGGCTGAGGTAGTTACAGGTGTATCTCTCTGCATAGTTTCCTGTAATGAGGAATTTGGCCCTGTCTCCAGGCTCCTGCGATTTCTGTCTGTCCAAGTACTGACGACTGCCATCTGCATACAGCCGGTACTCCTGAGCCTCCAGGATCCCCCGACACCAGATGGTCACAAGGCTCCAATAAGGGATCACAGGGCCTGGCTCAGCCCAGATGGTGGGTTTGGGGACGGTCCCTAAAAGGAAACCAGAGGCTGCTTTACAAACACCTTCCCAGCTCAGCCCAAGACCCTCTCATTTTATCACCTCATCCCAGGACCTCTGTGCTCCCCCTAAGCCCCAGGGGTGAAGTAAGAGGAGGGACACGCAGCCTGGGGAGGACTCACCTGCCTGCACACGGGTCCTCTGGTCCAGACTCAGCCCTGGAAGAGAGTCCCTGTGAGAGATTTGCACCCGGATGTCTCAGCTAATTCCCTTCTCATCAGGGCCCCGTCGACTTGGGCTGCTTGAACCTGAGGTTGCCAATAACAAGGAGTTGTACCCATCCTGTCCCTCCTCCTTCTCTCCCTCCTGCTGCCCCTCCCCATGTCCACAACTGACCGAGGCAGAGAAGAGCAGAGAGGATGGACATCATGGCGTCTGCTCTGAGGGCTCCTGCTCTGCAGATGGAGGAGTCCTGGGCCCAAAGGACAGACACGCACAGGATGTGGTGGGTCAGGAGCCGCCTTCTGGGTTTTCACAGCTGTGGACACAGAGCCAGGGTGTGGTCCCGCCCTGGGCCTGGATCTTCATCTCCCAGGATGAGAGCTCAGGGGAGACAGATTCTCAGGTCTCACCTGATCCTCAGGGTCTCATGTGTCTGCTGGTCTGACTCCTGCTCAGAGAGGGCGGGACCCAGGGAATGGTCCTGATGGGCCCCTGAGAGTCTGGCTCTGAACAGCCCAATGGGTCTTCCGACCAAGGGTCTTGAGGAATCTCATTTATGAAAGATTCAGCAGAGCAGTTTCCCAGGGGCCTCAGCATTTCCTCGACTTTCCCTGGTTTGGGGTCCTGGTAGGTTCTCATCCAAGCCAACCCTTCGTGTTTCTTGCCTTTTTAATTTTCATTATTCAGTATAAGTGTTGGTACCACCCTTTGGTTTGATGTACATTTATTTCTTCAATGACTTATAAAGCTCAGAACTTTTTTTAAAAAAATTCTTTTTTTATATCCTCACCCCAGGATCTTTTTCTTCCATTGATTTTTAAAGAGAGTGAAAGGGACAGAGGGATGTAGAGAGGCAGAAAGGAGAGAGAGAGAGAAACATTGATGTCAGAGAGACATCAATTTGTTGCATCCCACATGAGGGTTGAGGAGCAAACCTGCAACCAAGGTACATGCCCTTTACCAGGAAGCAAACCTGTGACCCTTCAGTGGTCAGGCTGATGCTCTAACCACTGAGATCCACCAGCCAAGGCAGCTCATCACCTTTACGTACTGTCACTGCACGTTTCCATGTCAATATCAGTTGCTTGATAAAGGTGTTTGCTTGCTTTTCTATTGCTCTCTGCTGCCACATTACGGATCTGTAATATTTCTTAGGTGATCTGAGTGCCAGTCCGTGGTCCCATTTTGCCATCGCAATTATCCTCTTCCTGTCTCGCTGGGTCTATGAGAAACAGAAGTTCTTCATGTTAGTGATTCTCTGTGTCCATTTCCCCCTAAATTTGTGTTCTTATGTGCACTTGAAGAAAAAAATCTCTCTCACAAGTTAATAAGATAGTTTAGTAAAAGAAACAGTAATTGAATGACTTTTCATGTTTTGGTATTGCTTATTGCAAATGCTGTGAGGCAGGTAAGATGTTCACCGTGTCCTAGAGACTCACCCACTGGCCCAGCGCCATGCGATGAAACGACCATGACCTCCTCACTGAACGGTCCAGGTGCCTCCACACTCGGGGTCTGACCAGGAGTTTTCCTTCTGCTCCTTTGGATGAGGTGTCTCTACTTTGCAATTTCTCAAACCTCCACCATCTACATCTGCATAGTATGGCTGGTTTCATTTCCTGCATATCTCAGGCAAGAAAAATTCTCACCATCTTTGTGGGGCATGTGTTGGTTTTGCTGAGAAGTCAAAGGAGGAAGTAGCCTGCTCAAGTGTCCTTCAACCATTCAGGGTGTGGTAGCACCACAACTCATATTTAATGTGTCTTTGTGTGTTACTGCCTTGGAACAGGACTCCCATAATGTTGTTCTTGTCTGAGTCCTGATAAGTCTCCACAGTTTGAAGAGGAGAGTGACACCCGGCATCAATGGTGCTCTGAAGGGGCAGAAATGACTTCGATGATTCACCCCCAGGACATGGAGACATCCCGCTGCTCACAAAGACAGAAAATCTGATGTAGGACCTGCGTCCCAGGGCCAGGAGGAGGTGCTGAGCTGCCCTGTGGGAACAGATGGATCTTGCACAACCCCAGACTCCTGCCTCCCCCACCCCTGGGCTCACTGTCCTGAGGGCCCCTTGGTGTCCCCAGTCAACAAGGCAGGGAGGGAGGTCACGTCCACCACCTTCCTGAGCTCTGAGCTCCGCACCCTCACTCCCTTCTCCAGTTCACCCTCCACATCTGCCCTTGCCACTCCCTTTCAGAAGCTGTTTATGGGTAAAACCTTCCATGGTCCTCACTGTCTTCAGGGTGAATCCACACTCTTCCTTCTGAACTCCAGGCTGATCATGACCATCCAGATGTGACCCTCCCACCTCAGCTCTCACCTCTGCTTCCCTCAGACAGATGGGTATAGCTGCCCATGAACACATACACATTTGCACACTCTCACACACATGCACATTCATACACACATTCACACATAAGCTTACACACACACATACACACTCACCAGCACACATGGTTTTTCATATTTTCATTTCATAGGTTTAATGTGTAGTAGTTACATCATCATTTAATCTAAAACATTCACTTCTTTTTTGATTCACACATTGATTATTGCAAAGTCTGTTGCTTTCTTTCAAAAATGTAGGGAATACATTTTGGAATAAATGCATGTTGTTTTAGACTAAGAGGTTTGGAGGGCTTGCAACTCTGTTCTGATGGGCTCAGAGCCCCATGAGGAGGCACAATGTGGTCCTAACCCCGGTTGTGTGTCGGGGAGGGGAGGAGGTTCACTGGGATGGGTTTTGTTGGAGGAGGCATTGGCCTCACTGGGACTGGAAAGTGTAGCTCAGCCTGATCGCCAACAGCACAGACTACCTGGTGGAGATCCTGGATTTTTCTGGAGTCAGGGGGGACCCGTGGACAGGCTTTGTGCAGGGGATGGTCGGTGAGAGGTATATTTGGGGCCATGAGAATGAAACACCTGAGCCAACAATGAGGTTCTGGAGGAGGCCAGAAGGAGGCTGATGGGGTCACATCAACGAGCTGTCCGGGGTCTTCACCTGAGCTTGTCTGTGGGGAGGACTGGGTCACAGGAAGGAGAACCAGGAGCCAGAACAGTGGGATTGGTTCAGTGTGTGAGGGGGAGAGAGGGGAGAATGGAGGGTTCCTCCTCTCTCCTCCTTGGCTGCCTGCAGGAGCCAATGGGGCTGTATCCAGGTTGCTGACCCCAAGAGAAGCAGGAGGCCTGGGGGATGTTACAACACTGTCAACTCACCCACAGAGGCAACCAGCACTGCCCTCCAGGCCTGGGTGTGTGCTGCTGCTTCTCCCTATCACTTCCTCTCTCTGACTTCCTTGTCTCTGTGAGCAGAGCCCCTGCTCTCCATCCCTCTCCATCAAACCTTCAGAGTCCTTTCTGCCTCCTCACCGCCTCTTGTCCCCCAGACAGTACCTCTTTGTATAATTCTGTTTATTCCATCTCTATGCTTTGGGTAGAAGAGCATGTTGTAAACAATTCCCAGCTTGTAATCTAAGACCTGAGGACACATTTATTAAGCATCTATTTTGAGCCAGTCTCTTCTCCTCTCCTTCCTTGCCTGTAGGAAAAAATTGTGAAACCTCACCTCTGAGGGTTGTTATGAGGATCCGCAGTGCTGGAGACAAGAAACGCCTCAATCTGGTGTCATTTTCTTTCTTTTTTAACAAATTTTTTTATTAATTTCAGAGAGGAAGGGAGAGATAGAAACATTAATGATGAGAGAGAATCATTGATCAGGCACATGCTGCAATCCCTACACTACAGATGGAGCCCACAACCCAGGCATGTACCTTGACCAGAAATTGAACAATCACCTCTGGGCTCATAGGTCAACGCTCAACCATTGAGCCACGCCGGCTGAAAATCTGGTGTC
Source organism: Myotis lucifugus (assembly GCF_000147115.1). NCBI lineage: Eukaryota > Metazoa > Chordata > Mammalia > Chiroptera > Vespertilionidae > Myotis > Myotis lucifugus. The sequence continues at coordinate 153,518 of NW_005871910.1, forward strand.
ATTTTCTGACCCGATGAAGGCATGTGTATGAGAGATATGTGGTGGGAAGGGCTGTTTGGAAGCCCCATGTGTAGCCCCCAAGCCTATAAGGTACTAAATTGAAGCTGTAGCGCATCCTTGGTTGAATGGCAGATGAGCGCAGACGAAACGATGAAGGGATGGTGGGTCTCAGCCGGGATCCTAGACGCAACCCAAGTCCGGAGTGAAGGTGGAAATTTAATGAGTGGGTTGGTCCCTAAGCACTAAAGCACTTAGGGCACCTCTGACCTGGTGGGAGTCCTGCTCCCATAAAACCCCATGGACACCAGTGGGGCAACCTCCAAGGTATAAGGCAGCTGTAGGGAATCATGTGTGTTTCACTTGCATTTATTTTTATTGAAGCAACATTCACATAACATGCATTTAAAATATGAAATTCACTAGAATGCCATAAATACACAATGTCTCAATGACAATGTCTATCTTGTTTCAAGAAGGTTTTAAACTCCCTCCCCCCTTAAAAAAAAAGAAGTAAAAAATAAAAACAACACACCAAACAGTCCGTCTCTCATCTGTCCTCCTGATCAACCCCAGACAAACCAATCTGATTTCTGTTTCTATGGGTTTCCTTCTCCTGGACATTTCGCATAAAGGGAATCACACAAAACCTGATTCCATTTTGTGTCCGGTTTCTGTCACTGAGCTGCATTATTATGAGGTTTTCCCACTATGGACCAGGTACCTGTCCTTTGTCCTTTATGATTTAAACTAATCCCAGGGTTGTTAAGATACCTCATTTTGTTGGGATGGATTTGACCCAGCATGAAGGGGTGTATAGATGTGAATCCGAACAAGCCATGGGGACGGACCCTCATGTCACAGGGTGAGAACAGAAGGGCAGTGGAAGAGAGTCAGCGAGGTCAGGGAGGGAGGGACAGCACCCCAGGTGGATGGTGGAGGACATGACCCATGTTCTCCTGCACCCAGACCTCACCTACCACATCAACTCCCCTGGACATTCTCAACAGACAGTTTCCCCAACAATGGTCCCAACTTTCTTTAAGCACCTCCTGGGGTTATCAGATGGGCTCCAAGGCTCTCCACTCTGAACAGTGCATTGTTCCCTCTGTGTTCACATGCTGGCTGCATCGAGGGTCCTTATCTGGTTGTTTCGAGCCTCAAATAGCAGCACCCCGAGCACCACCAGGACCAAGCCAGCCACAACAATCCGGATAAGATTCTCCACTGTGTAGTCTTGGGGATGGAAAAATAAGAATTGTGGGTAAAGAAGTATCAGAGGTCAGGGCAGACCCAAATCTCCAGGATTTTTATGTTCATCCTGGGCTCCCACCTCCCCTTGACATCAGTGTCCCTCTGATGTCTGAACTCAGCACCTGCTCTGAGTCACCTTGATCAGAGTTAGCTGTGCCCAAGAACTGAGGATGAGTGAAGAAATGGTCTCAATTCAGAAATAACTAAGGGCTGTGTGTTCTGTGTTCAGTCTGAGGATCACAACTCCATGAGCTTATTCCCCTACAGCTGAGAGATTCCATGTGTTCCACAGCTGGGGACCCATGTTCCATGGAGGAGGGGTTGGTGTCGGGGCTCCTGCATCTTAGGAGCACGAAGGGGTGAAAGTCTGGGTTGGGTCTCCTTCACCCCACCCCACCGAGGCCCCTCCTCTTATGGGTCTGATATGTCCATTGTCACCTGAAGTGGTTCATCTATTGATTCTTTTATTAACTCGCCTTATTTTACAATAACAAATACCTACAGTGGTGGATATATTTTCCAGATGAAAAATATGGATATGTGGATGCTGATCATGTGATCATTTTATTTCAAAAGACAACAAAGTTCAAAATCAAAGAAGTCCTCAGTTCTGGTTCAAATTTAAGTCACAAACCCTAGAGACTCCGTCAAAAAACTACTAGGCTTAATACATGAATTTGGCAAAGTAGCAGGATACAAAATTAATGCCAAGAAATCTGAGGCATTTCTATACACCAATAGCGAACTTGCAGAAAGAGAGATTAGAAAAACAATCCCATTTACCATCGCACCAAAAAAATTAAGCTACCTAGGAATAAACTTAACTAAAGAGGTAAAAGACCTCTACTCAGAAAACTACAGGACATTGAAAAAAGAGATAGAGGAAGACATAAACAGATGGAAGAACATACCTTGTTCATGGATTGGTAAAATCAACATCATTAAAATGTCCATACTACCCAAAGCAATCTATAAATTCAACGCACTTCCCATTAAAATACCAATGGCATACTTCACAGATCTAGAACGAACTCTCCAAAAATTCATCTGGAATAAAAAAAGACCCCGAATAGCTGCAGCAATCCTGAGAAAGAACAAAGTAGGTGGGATCTCAATGCCAGATATCAAGCTGTATTACAAAGCCACTGTTCTCAAAACTGCCTGGTACTGGCACAAGAACAGACATATAGATCAATGGAATAGAATAGAGACCCCAGAAATCGGCCCGAACCAATATGCTCAATTAATATTTGACAAAGGAGGCAAGAACATACAATGGAGCCAAGATAATCTCTTCAATAAATGGTGTTGGAAAAATTGGACAGATATATGCAAGAAAATGAAACTAGACCACCAACTTACACCATACACAAAAATAAACTCAAAATGGATAAAGGACTTAAATGTATGACAGGAAACCATAAAAATTCTAGAAGAATCCAAGGGCAACAAAATCTCAGACATATGCCGAAGCAATTTCTTCACTGATACAGCTCCTAGAGCAGTTGAAACTAAAGAGAAAATGAACAAATGGGACTACATCAAAATAAAAAGCTTCTGCACAACAAAAGAAACCATCAACAAAACAACAAGAAAACCCCTGCGTGGGAAAACATATTTGCCAACGTCATATCTGATAAGGGCCTAATCTCCAAAATTTATAGGGAACTCTTACAACTTAAGAAAAAGAAGATAAACAATCCAATCAAAAAATGGGCAAAGGATCTAAATAGACACCTTTCAAAAGAGGACATTCAGAAAGCCAAGAGACATATGAAAACATGCTCAAAGTCACTAATCATACGAGAAATGCAAATCAAAACAACAAAGAGGTACCATCTCACACCTGTCAGAATGGCTATCATCAACAAATCAACAAACAACAAGTGCTGGAGAGGATGTGGAGAAAAAGGAACACTTGTGCACTGCTGGTGGGAATGTAGACTGGTGCAGCCACTATGGAAGACAGTATGGAGTTTCCTCAAAAAACTGGAAATGGAACTCCCATTTGACCCTGTGATCCCACTTCTAGGAATTTATCCCAAGAAACCAGAAACACCAATCAGAAAGGATATATGCACCTATATGTTCATAGCAGCACAATTCACCATAGCTAAGATCTGGAAACAGCCTAAATGCCCATCAGTAGATGAATGGATTAGAAAACTGTGGTACATCTACACGATGGAATACTATGCTGCTGTAAGAAAGAAGGTACTCTTACCATTTGCAACGGCATGGATGGAGCTGGAGAGCATTATGCTAAGTGAAATAAGCCAGTCAATGAAGGAAAAATACCACATGATCTCACTCATTCATGGATAATAGAGACCATTATAAACTTTTGAACAATAATAGATACAGAGGCAGAGCTGCCTCACACAGATTGTCAAGCTGCAGCGGGAGGGCCGGGGAGAGTTGGGGGGCAGGAGGGAGGGGGTTAAGAGATCAACTGAAGGGCTTGTATGCATGCATATGAGCATAACCAATGGACATAAGACACTGGGGGGTAGGGGAAGCCGGGGTATTGTCAAGGGCGGGGGAAAAAAAAGGACACATATGTAATACCCTTTGTAATGCTTTAAGCAATAAATAAAAAAAATAAAGTTACCCACACGTGAAAAAAAAAAACAAATTTAAGTCACAGAAAAAATCCCCCTGATTTCAGTATTTACTGAGCACCAAAAGTAGGAAATTATGTCAATCTGCTACACCATCTATATATATAAAAGCCTAAGCAACTGATACAACCCAATGACCAGAACAACTGGTCGACCAGTCATTATGATGTGCACTGACCACCAGGGGGCAGATGCTCAACTCAGGATCTGCCCCCTTGTGGTCTATGCGCTTCCACGGGGGGAGCGCTGCTCAGCCAGAACCTGGGCTCAAGGCTGGTGATGGCAGCTGCGGTAGCTGGAGCCTCTCCGACTCTGCAGCAGTGCTACTGAGCAGCTGTGGCAGGTACAGCAGCTAGGATGAACATGGTGTGGCACGCGACACACGCTCAGACTCCTCCCTGGCCACATGTCACTTGGTACACTGCTATATCCCCTGCGGGGTCCTGGATTGCAAGAGAGCATAGGCCAGGCTGAGGAACCCTCCTTCCCCCTGCTCCCGCTCTGTGCCCGAATCCAGGATCGGGGCCTCTAGTTTTCATATAAAACCCAAGATATAAACAGAAATTATGGACCTCTCCTCATTACAGTTATCATGCTATAACTCTAAATCCCAGCTCCCACAATTCAGAAATGCACATGGATGATCAGTGTTACTCAGTTGGGTTAATATCCAAATGGTTGACACCAAGAAGCCTTTGTAATGTGTGTCGTGTGGTTGGTTATAAGTCAGAGAAAAGATAATCATGGGGGGATGTGTATCTGTTAGAAAGAAAAGCATTCCTAGTGAACCCTAATGAAACAGAAGAACAGATTGGAACAAAGAGGCCAATAGTGCCTTTGCTATAAAATGTAGAATTCTTAATGGGTTTGCCTTGACATGACTTTGGGTATGAATTAAGCTGATTTCCACAGGGGAAACTCTGGAAAAATTTTAATCCCTCATTTCATTGTTTTAGGTGTGGAGTGAGAAAAATAGGTATCCAATTGGGAATGAAGATGGGACATTGCCTTGGCCTGGTGGGGATTATAATTTTATCAGCATGTTGGAGGGATCAACTGAAAAACAGGCCACAGGGAGAGAGTCTGTGGGAGGTTAACAGGTCATAAGATAAATATGCCCAAACCAAGTGCTTTCCTAAGTGCACTTACTACCATTTAGAAAATCTACAGGCACCAAACTGCTTACTCACAAATTACAATATTACTTGGCAATTCTCTAAGTGGGTTGGGCACTTACTCAATTTTACAAATAGCTGTCACATGCTTCTAAAGTTCACTCATAAAGCTCACTTGAAAACGTGTGTGAAAAGAAGACTTTATATAAACAAGAAGTTGTTCTCCATAAAAAAAAAATGTATGAATTTAATCGACTCCCATTGAAAAGAAGAATAGAATGTTTATATTTCTATCTGGACTCCACATAATATAAGTTAAATTGTGAGCTTATAGACTGAATTATTGCCTGAAGTTTCTCTAAAAGGAGCCATAATAGACCCGTGTGCACAGAGACACTGAGCAGAGGTGAATGCACAGAGTCTGGGCAGGAGGCCCCAGTTCCCCATGAGCCCTGCAGGGTCCCTCCTTGTTCTCAGGTGAGCACTGAGGGGCTGGAGGCCTCCAGGTGAGCACAGGGGGCCGTGCAGTGTGGTGCCCACAGGCAGGATGCTTCTCTATAGGGGAGTATTTCGGGGCTGGGACTACAGGGACCCAGATTCTGAGATGAAGACGTCAGGAGGTGAGTGGTGGGGGTATCTGTGTTCTCTGCTCAGTCTAATCACATTCCTGTTCATTTCACTCACATCTCACTCACCCTCCCTACCCTTCATCTATGCTGAGGTTCAGAAATGGGGTTCAGGATTGGGAGGTCCTGTCTGTCCCTACTCTCTCATGGGCTGGATTCTGCTCTGTGGAACCTGCTCCACCGCCTTGTTCATTACGGTCACCCACACTCCTAGGGACAGGGCCCTGAGCTGACTGTGCACAGAAAGGACGGGGTCAGGCTCCTCACCTGAGACCAGCAGCTCCAGGGGGTCACTGGGCTGTGACAGCAGGTAGGGGGAGGTGCTGCGTGAGCCATAGCACCTGTAGGTCCCCTGGTGGCCTGAGTTCACAGAATTGAGGGTGAAGTTGGCCTGAGAGGGTGCAGACGTGTCCTGCAGATGGAGGTGCTGGGGAGGGTCCAGTGACCCCTCCCTGTGCAGGTGGAAGGTGTCAAACCAGATCTCAGACCCACACTGCAGAGTCACGGTCACTCCCCAGGCCACTGAGGGTCCTGGCTGGGCTGAGAGGGAGGGTTTCCTGTACATTCCTGGGGAGAAGAAGGTTGTGGTGTATAGAGAGCCACCCCTCCCCTCACACCCTTGACCCTGAGCTGAGGGACCTTGTCCTTCTCCAGAGACTCTGTCTGTGACCCCCTCCCAGCTCCTCTCTGCCCTCTTGGTGAGGAAACTGGCCTTGTTGCTGGAGTCCTGTGGGATCCTCATATCCCAGGGCTCAGAGCCCCTCTCTTCATACAAAACGTAGGCACGAGCCTGCAGAGACCCCTTGACACCAGAGGGTCACGGGGCTCCCCTTGGTGACGATGGGGCCTGAGTCAGCCTAGATGGAGAGTTTGGGGATGATTCCAGGGAAAGAAATCAGACCTGAAAGACCTGGCACCCTGTCTCCCCGTCACGACGTCATGAATGAGCCAGTGATGCCATTTCATGAACACCTACTGTGTGTGAGGCTCCTGCTGGGGTCTTTCACTCATCTCCTCTCACCTCATGCACCAGGGATGCTGACCCCACCACCCACTTCACTGAGCCTCAGAGAGGTTAATCACCTGCCCCAGGTCACCCAGCCTGGACTGGGCAGGGCTGGGACTAGAATGCAGGACTGTGAGTTCCCTGTGCAGTCCTCACGCTGCCCCCCCAGGGGGACACCAGCTTCGTGCTCTGGGCTCCTCCTCTGCAGGGGCCTGTCCACGTCTCATCTGGAGTTGAGGGTCCTTCCTCATTACCTGCCCCCAGCACAGCAGGGATAGGGAGAGGCAGGGTGAGGGGTGGACTCTGAGTCTCTCCGGGTTCCATCTCCACCCTGCAGGCCCTGATGCCCCATGGGAAGGTGGGGCTGGGCTGGGGCTCTGTCTTCCTGAGCTCTGTGAGGCCTTATGTCACCTCATCTCCCAGCAGCCTGTGAGCAGGATGGGACCAGGGATGAGCAGACAGGAACCCGACACTCAGAGGAGAGAAGGGACCGCCCAGCCCCACAGCAGGAGCAGCAGAGCCAGGAGCTGAGCCAGGGCTGATCCACCCTGTTCCCTCCTCTGAGCTGAGCCTGAGCTGAGGGGTAGGACTGGGTACCAGGACCCTTGTCCTGCCTGTCCCTCCCTGTACAGTGTCACCGTCACTGAGACAGAGGGGACAGGACCCATAACATCACGTCCTGGGGGCTTCCCTGTGAGGCCCCTCTCCCAGGAGGTCGGGGCCAGAACTGACAGGAAATCTAAGCTCTGGACAAGGATTCTCTTCTTTTACAGTTGGAGACACTGATGGCTCCAGACAGAAGAACGGTGTGTCCAAGTGA
>NW_005871910.1:161201-167433 GCF_000147115.1 Myotis lucifugus
AGGGTCTGCCTTCTCCCCACTTGAGCCTGACTCCCCTCCCAAGCTGAGCCCCAACAACTCCCATCAGCCATGACCTCCCCACCTGCCACCTACCTCACTTCCCTCTACAAGGCCTGACTCCATGTGAGGGGAGAAGAGGTGAATCTTCGGAGACCCTGGAGGCCTGTGGTTCCCCTGAGATCTCTCCCTGACTCCCAGTCCCCCTGGGACACAAGCCTGTCCTTAGGTCTATGGGGGGTCATTAGATCTTCTGAGAGACTCAGACATCCTGGGGTGGTCTGTCTCCATCTGAGCAAAGAGGACATATGTGTGCAGAGCTGGGGTCCCAGAGGGTGCTGGGAAGGAGAACAGGAGAGGTGGGAGGCCTGGGCTGACCCTAGAGTTCCCACCTCACTCGGACTTCTCCTGCATCTGCCTGGGGTCCCCACACTAAGACCCTCTCACTGTCCACCTGAGACACCTTCTGGCAACAGAAGAGAGAGAGGGGTGAACAGGGGTAAGGCTGTGTCTAAGGGACAAATACTTTCTAAGTGACCATCTCTACAGCCAGCTCACTCTCCTTTCAGCCCATGATTGTGCTGAGGACTGGACCCTGAGCTGACAAACAGAAAGACAGGGTGAGGGGCCTCACCTGAGACCAGGAGGTCCAGGGCATCGCTGGGGTTTGACCACACCTGGGGGCTGTTCCTGTAATAGCCATAGCATCTGAACGTCCACCTGTCGCTGGGGGTCATGGGGCCCACAGAGAACAGGGCCTGGGACTGCCCACTGGGCTGTGGCTCTGAGTCCTGGGTCCAGGAGAGCCTGTGATCTCCTTCCTTAGTCAGAATGAATGTGTCAAATCCCTGCCCTGAGCCACACTGGAGGTTCACGTTCCCTCCTGAGGTCACCACAGGGCTGGGCAGGGCTGAGAGGCTGGGTTTGCTGTAGGATCCTAGGAGAGGAGGAGGCAGCATGTTAAATGGGCTCACACCTCCCTCACGTCCCCCAGGGCTGGGCTGTGAGAGGGAGACACCCTGAGAGCAGACCCCCTTCCTGAGGGCAGAGCCTGAGGCTGGGACCCCTGAGTGTCCTCTCACCTGTCACCACCAGCTCCAGGAAGTCACTGTGCCCTGACCAGCCAGTGGGGCTGAGGTAGTAACAGTGATATATCCCTGCATCATGCTCTGTCATGCTTGTGATGAAGAACTTGGCCTTGTCCCCAGGCTCCAGTGGCTTCTGTTCTTTCCATGGTGCTGGGCTTCCCTCTTTATAAAGTAGGTACTCCTTAGCCTTTCGTGTTCCCTGACAGCAGATGGTCATGGGGCTCCCGCTGGGGATCACAGGGCCTGGCTCAGCCCAGAGGGTGGGTTTGGGGAGGGTCTCTGGAAAGAATCAGAGGCTGGGTCACAGGACATTCCCACCCCTGGTCCCCAGGTCTCAGTCCCAGATGCCCCCCTCTGTCAGACAGATCTGCACCCCTTCCCCTATTGCCTGGGGGGTGGCCCATGTCCCCAGAGAACAGCAGAGCAGGGAACCTGGGGACAGACTCACCTGTCTGCACTGGGGTCCTGAGGCCCACACTCAGCACTGGAAGACAGTCCCTGTGAGAGATTTGCCCTGAACCCTAAGCAGATCCCTCCTCCCCATGAGCCTCCTGTTTCCTGGGGTCCCCTCCCCCTCCTCCCTTCTCAGTAAGATAGAGCAGGGCCTTGAGGGTGGGGCTCATGGCGTCTTCTCCCAGTGGCCACAGCTGAGCAGATGGAGCAGACTGTGGGGCCAGCAGGGTGGCAAGACAGACACACAGGTGGTGGTCACTTGGATGCTGGCCCTGCCTGTCATGGGGTTGTCACGCCAGCAGCCTATGTAACCAGTGGTGTAATGTGCTCACTGGTAGTCCTACGTGGGGTGAGTTCCGAGATTCAGTGAGGAAACCGGCCTTGTTGCTGGAGTCCTGTGGGATCCTGGTATCCAAGGGCTCAGAGCCCCTCTCTTTATACAGAAGGTAGACATTAGCCTGCAGAGACCCCGGACACCAGATGGTCATGGGACTCCCCTTGGTGACGATGGGGCCTGGGTCAGCCCAGATAGAGAGTTTGGGGACAACTCCAGGAAAGGAATCAGACCTGAAAGACCTGGCAGCCTGTCTCCCCCTCATGACGTCATGAATGAGCCAGTGATGCCATTTCATGAGCACCTACTGTGTGTGAGGCTCTGCTGGGGTCTGTCACTCATCTCCTCTCACCTCATGCACCAGGGATGCTGACCCACCACTCACTTCACTGAGGCTCAGAGAGGTTCATCACCTGCCCCAGGTCACCCAGCCTGGATGGGGCAGGGCCGGGACTGCAACCCAGGACTGTGAATTCCCTGTCCTGTCCTCACCCTGCCCCCCAGGGGGACATCAGCTTTCTGCTCTAGGCTCCTCCTCTGCAGGGGCCTGTCCACGTCTCCTCTGGAGCTGAGGGTCCTTCTTCATTACCTGCCCCCAGCACAGCAGGGACAGGGTGTGGTGTGGACTCTGAGTCTCTCCCTCATTGGTCTCCACCCTGCAGGCCCTGACGCCCCTTGGGAAGGTCGGGCTGGGCTGGGGGCTCTGTCTTCCTGAGCTCTGTGAGGCCCTTATGTCATCTCATCTCCCAGTAGCCTGTGAGCAGGATGGGACCAGGGATGAGCAGACAGGAACCCGACACTCAGAGGAGAGAAGGGACCGCCCAGCCCCACAGCAGGAGCAGCAGAGCCTGGAGCTGAGCCAGGGCTGATCCACCCTGTTCCCTCCTCTGAGCTGAGCCTGAGCTGAGGGGTAGGACTGGGTGCCCGGACCCTTGTCCTGCCTGTCCCTCCCTGTACAGTGTCACCGTCACTGAGACAGAGGGGACAGGCCCCATAACATCACGACCTGGGGGCTTCCCTGTGAGGCCCCTCTCCCAGGAGGTCAGGGCCAGAACCGTCAGGAAATCTAAGCTCTGGACAAGAATTCCCTCCTTTTCACTTAGAGACACTGAAGCCCAGACACTGAACCCCTTAACCCCCATGGTTCAGCCCCTGTCCCCATGGAGGAACCCACCATCTCCCCACAGACTCTCACCTACCCCTCTGTGGGCCTTACTTAGAGCCTCTTGGGGATGAGGATAACAGGTGTGGGGTGAGGGCTGCCTTCTCCCACTAGAGCTCAGCACCCCCTCCCAAGCCTGCAACTCCACATCTCTCTCTGCCCCGACCACCCCACCCATCACCAGCTCAGACCCTGGGACTCCCAGCCCCCTGGGACACAAGCCCATCCTTGAGGTTCTGGGTCACTTGATCCCCTGACAGACTCTCAGGACTTGCTGGGGGCGGGGGAGTGTTGTGCTCCCTCTGAGCAGAGCTCCCCAGGACTCACCAGCTGTGAAGGTGGGCCCTGTGGGTTGGGGGCTGGGGCCTCCAGAGGGTCCTGGAATTGAGGATAGAGAGGGGTGAGGCTGGGGCTCACTCTAGAGTCTCCAAATCACTCGGTCGCTTCTCCATCTGCTCTGTGATCCCCAAAGACAGTCCCCCTGCCCACAATTTCCCAACCCAGTTCATGGGGAGGATTCAACAAAAGTGAGAGCATCTCTGAGGGCAGATCTCTGCTGGGTGACCAACACTCTGACCCTCACTCTCCTCCAACCTCAGATGTCTCCTGGGGGCGGGACCCTGAGCTGCCTGTGCTCAGAGAGGCTGGGATCAGGGGCCGCTCACCTGAGACCAGTAGATGCAGGGGGTCACTAGGGTTAGACCACTCCTGGGGATGCTTCTTAAAATTGCCATAGCATCTGAACGTCCACCTGTAGCTGGGGGTCACGGGGCCCACAGGGAACAGGGCCTGGAACTGCCCACTGGGCTGTAGCTGTGAGCCCAGGGTCCAGGAGAGCCTGTGATCTCCTTCCTTAGTCAGAAGGAACCTATCAAATGACTCCTTTGAGCCACAGTGGAGGGTCACGTTCCCTCCTGAGGTCACCACAGGGCTGGGCAGGGCTGAGAGGCTGGGTTTGCTGTAGAATCCTAGGAGAGGAGGAGGCAGCGTGTTAAATGGGGCTCACAGCTCCCTCGTGTCCCCCAGGGCTGGGCTGTGAGAGGGGAACACCCTGAGAGCAGACCCCATTCCTGAGGGCACAGCCTGAGGCTGGGACCCCTGAGTGTCCTCTCACCTGTCACCACCAGCTCCAGGGGGTCACTGTGCCCTGACCAGCCAGTGGGGCTGAGGTAGTTACAGGTATATCTCTCTGCATACTTTCCTGTAATGAGGAACTTGGCCCTGTCTCTAGGCTCCAGCAATTTCTTTCTCTCCAAGTACCAGCGACTGCCATCTGCATACAGCCGGTACTCCTGAGCCTCCAGGGTTCCCCGACACCAGACGGTCACATTGCTCCCCAGGGTATCACAGGGCCTGGATCAGCCCAGATGCCAGAGGCTGCTTTACAAAAGACCTTCCTCCTCACCCCCCCCCCCCCGCTCAGTCCAAGATCCTCTCATCCCAGCACCTCTGTGCTCCCTCCTGAGCCCCAGGAGTGAAGGAAGTGGAAGGACATGGACCCTGGTGAGGACTCACCTGCCTGCACACGGGTCCTCTGGTCCAGACTCAGCCCTGGAAGAGAGTCCCTGTGAGAGATTTGCACTCGGGCATCTCAGCTGATTCCCTTCCCATCAGGGCCCCGTCCACTGCAGCTGCCTGAGCCTGGGGGAGTAGGATGGGCAGCCGCCCCTCCTACTCCCACTCCCTGTGACCACAACTGACCAAGGCAGAGGAGAGCAGAGAGGATGGATGTCATGGCGTCTGCTCTGAGGGCTCCTGCTCTGCAGATGGAGGAGGCCTGGACCTGAAGGACAGAGACGCACAGGATGTGATGAGTCAGGAGCTGCTGCCGCCTTCTGGGTTTACACAGCTGTGGATCCATAGCCAGGGGAGGGCCCCACCCTGGGCCTGGTTCTGCATCTCCCCAGGATGAGGCTCACAGGGAGTCCAGGCTTCAGAGGCTGGTCAGCAGTGTCTGAGGTCTCACCTGATCCTCAGGGTCTCATGTGTCGGCTGGTCTGACTCCTGCTCAGAGAGGGCGAGATGCAGGATATGGTTCTGACTTGGCCCCTGGGAGTCTGTCTCTGAACAGCCCAATGGGACACCCAACCACAGCTCTTGAGGGAGCTCATTTATGAAAGAACTAGAGGCCCAGTGCCTGAAATACACTCATGGGGGGAGGGGGGGTCCCTTAGCCCGGCCTGCACCATCTCCAATCTGGGACTTTTCCAGGCATGTCCTACTGCTAGTTTAGGCCTGATCCCACCTAAACCGGCAGTCAGACATCCCTCTCACAGTCCAGGACTGCTGGCTCCTAACTGCACACCTGACTGCCTGCCTGATCACCCCTAACCACCTCTGCCTGCCAGCCTAATCACCCCTAACTGCCCTCCCCTGCTGGCCTTGTCACCCCTAACTGCCTCTGCTTCAGCCCCTGCTGGCCTGGTCGCCCCTAACTGCCTCTGCTTCAGCCCCTGCCAATAGGTTTTGTCTGGAGGGGCTTCCAGTCTAATTAGCATGCTACCCTTTTATCAGTATAGATCTTCTGAGCAGATTCCCAGTGGCCTCAGCATTTCCACGACTTTCCCTGATTCAAGGGTCCTGGTAGGTTCACATTCGTGCCAATGCTTCATGTTTCCTGCCTTTTTAATTTTCATTATTCAGTGTAGGTATTGGTACCACCCTGTGGTTTGATGTACATTTATTTCTTCAATGATTTAAAAGGTCAGCACCTTTTTTAAAAAAACTTTTTTAATCCTCACCCCAGGATATTTTTCTTCCATTGATTTGTAAAGAGAGTGAAACCGAGAGACAGAGAGGAAAGAGAGGGAAACATTGGTGTCCGAGAGACATCAATTGGTTGCATCGAACATGAGGGTTGAGGAGCAAATCTGCAACCATTTCCCCCTATATTTGTGTTCTTGTGTCCTCATGAAGAAAAAAATCTCTCTCACAGGTTAATAAGATAATTTGGTAAAAAGAAATAGTAATTGATTGACTTTTCATGTTTTGGTCTGTCTCCCATCTGGCATTGCTTATTGCAAATGCTGTGAGGCAGGTAAGATGTTCACCATGTCCTAGAGACTCACCCACTGGCCCAGCGCCATGGGATGGAAAGACCATGACCTCCCCACTGAAGGGTCCAGGTGACTCCACACGAGGGGTCTGACCTGGAGTCTTCCTTCTTCTCCTTTGGATGAGGCGTCTCTTCTTTCCAAT
>NW_005871910.1:167789-169529 GCF_000147115.1 Myotis lucifugus
ATATGTTGGAAAGCTTGTGAATCTATCCACCCACCTATGTGTTCCTTTGTGTGTCTATGTATCTGCATGTCAGTCTATCTATCATCTATCTATCTATCTATCTATCTATCTATCTATCTATCTATCTATCATCATCATCTATCTATCATCTATATCTATCTCCATCTGCAATCAATCTCTTTCTTCTCCAGACTCTAATAAAACTAATGTCTGTTGTCTTAAGCCACCTAGTTAGTTGTATTTTGTTGTGGCAAACTTACCAAACTAATTCACTATCTCTCATTCTCTCTCTCTCTCTCTCTCTCTCTCTCTCTCTCTCTCTCTCTTATCTGATCTCTGATAGAAGAAACAAGTTTGACTCAAACATAAAAAACGATTTGAGTAAAACAAGAAAAACTAGATATTGTAGGTTTCCTTCTCTTCTAGAGATGCAGAACCCAACTATCCACTCTGCTTTTTGTTGTCAGAAGATTATACGTGCAACTGGCAGAAGGCTGAATAGATATTCAGTGGGTGAGAGATTTCGTGTTTCTGATAAAAATTGTTTTATATCCTTAACCATTTTATTCATTAGCTTGGCATTGGAATATTAAGCACTGTAAGCCAAATAATTGTTTTGACTTTCACATGGCAGCGAGCTATGTTAAAATCAATATGTGATTGTAGAGTTTAGGAAAACTACACAGGACAGTTCAGAGATGTGGCTCAAGTCAGACCCTCAGCACCTGCTATTTTGGGGGCGAGGAGAGCTGGTCCACTTCCTGTGTGACTGACACCTTGTGCCCTGCACACACTGTGGTGTGGGGACTCTGCCCACCACATCCTGTGAACTTGCCTCTCGAGCTTCACCTTAACAACTGAAAAATAAGTCATCAAAACCTCTGCTATAAAAACTTCCACAGAGAGTTCACCCCTTTTCCTGATGCCTGAAGAGAGCGAACCTGATACCACAAAGTGAATTCAAAGTTGTCATCACAAAATCCTCAAGCCGGGAAAGCTCACCTTCTTTGAAGAGGTCGAGCTGACACAGACCTGGTACAGCCTTGACCAGGAATGTGGGTGTGTATCTAGGAGGTTTATCTTAAGAACATGGGCCACCACCATCTCCCCCAATTCTGCCCTATTTTGTATGTTCATCCTGAGAAGTGCTATGAATTCAGCACTGGGCTGTGGACAGCTCTAGTCCCATCCATAGGGCATTTTTTCTTTCCTAAAGTCTCTTCAATTTCATATAAAAGGGGCAAGAACTATGAGTATATGACTTCCATGTGTTTTATGTAGAATGTTTTCTAGATCTTTATTTTTTAAAGGGTTTACCTTCACTACAAGTGTATTTAAATCTTATGTAGGTATTTTATCCTCTTGCATGTTCATTCCTGGCTAGTTTTTCTCAGTGGTTAGAACATCAGACCACACTCAGAAGGGTCAGGGTTGAGTCCCAGTTACAGGCATGTACCTGGGTTACAGATTCGATACAGCCCCTGTTCAGGCATGTGCAGGAGGTAACCCCTCAATACGTCTCTGTCACACTCATGTTTCTCTATCTCCCCCGCCCCCCATTTCCTCCCTCTCACTCTCTCTGAAAAAAAGAATCAATGGGAAAATATCCTTGGCTGAGCATTAAAAAATAAATAAAAGCCCTAGTGGATAGAGTGTTAACCTGTGTAGTGAAGGGTCCCAGGTTCGATTCTGGTCATGGGCAAATGCCCGGGTTGCAGGCTTGATCCCCAGTGTGGGTCA
>NW_005871910.1:169889-171967 GCF_000147115.1 Myotis lucifugus
GTGTCATTTTCTGACCTGATGAAGGCATGTGTATGAGAGACGTGTGGTGGGAAGGGCTATTTAGAAGCCGCAAGTGTGTCCCCCCAAGCCTACAAGGTAAATCAGAAGCTGCGGTGCATCCTTGGTTCAATGGCAGATGAGCGCAGACAAAAGGATGCAGGATGGTGGGTCTCAGCCGGGACCCTAGACGCAGCCCAAGTCAGGAGTGAAGGTGGAAATGTCATGAGTGGGTTTGTCCCTAAGCACTAAGGCACTTAGGGCACCTCTGACCTGATGTGAGTCTTGCTTCTCATCAAACTCCACGGACACAAGTGGTGCAACCTCTAAGCTATAAGGGAGCTCTAGGGAACCATGCGTGTTTCACTTGCATTTATTTTTATTGATGCAATATTCACATAACATACAATTGAGCCTTTTAAGCTATGAAATTCACTAGAATGCAGTAAATAAACAATGTCTCAATGACAACGTCTATGTCGTTTCAAGAAGGTTTTATAAGCCACCCCACCACACACACATAAAAAACAACAACACCAAACAGTCTGTCTCCCATCTGCACTCCTGGTCCTCCCCTGACAACCCAAACTGACTTCTATTTCAATGGGTTTCCTTCTCCTGGACATTTCGCATAAATGAAATCACACAACACATGATTTTTTGTGCCCGGTTTCTGTCTCTGAGCTGCATTATTATGAGGTTTTCCCACAATGGACCAGGTACCCGTCCTTTGTTCTTTATGGTTTAAACTAATCCCAGGGTTGTGAAGATACCTCATTTTGTTGGGATGGATGTGACCCAGCATGAAGGGGTGTATAGATGTGAATCCGAACCAGCCATGTGGGACGGACCCTAATGTCACAGGGTGAGAACAGAAGGGCACTGGAGGAGAGTCAGCGAGGACAGGGAGGGAGGGAGAGCGCCCAGGTGGGTGGAGGAGGACATGGACCACGTTCTCCTGCACCCAGACCTCACCTACCATGTCTACTCCCCTGGACATTCTTAACAGACAGTTTCCCCAACTATGGTCCCGACTTTACTTCAGCACCTCCTGGGATCCTCAGATGGCCTCCAAGGTTCCCCCACTCTGAACGGTGCGTTGTTCCCTCTGTGTTCACATGCTGGCTGCATCGAGGGCCCTTCTGGTGTCATTCTGAGGTTGTTTCGAGCCTCAAATAGCAGCACCCCAAGGACCAGCAGGATCAAGCCAGCCACAACAATCCGGATAAGATTCTCCACTGTGTAGTCTTGGGGATGGAAAAATAAGAATTGTGGGTAAAGAGGTCTCAGAGGTCAGGGCAGACCCTCATCTCCAGGATTTTGATGTTCAACCTGGGCTCCCACCTCCCCTTGACATCAGTGTCCCTCTGATGTCTGAACTCAGCACCTGCTCTGACTCACCGTGAAAAGAGTTAGCTGTGCCCAAGAACTGAGGATGAGTAAGAAATGGTCCCAGTTCAGAAATAACAAGAGTTGGGGGTTCTGTGTTCACTCTGAGAATCAAGACCCCATGAGCTTATTCCCCCACAGCTGAGAGATTCCATGTGTTCCACAGCTGGGGACCCAGGTTCCGTGGAGGAGGGGTTGGTGTCAGAGCCTCCTGGATCTTAGGAGCATGAGTTAATAAAAGAATCAATAGATGAGCAACTTCAAGTGACCCATGAGAGGAGGAACCTGGGTGAAGTGGAGTGAAGGAGACCCAGCTCAGACTTTCACCCTTTCATGCTCATCTATTGATTCTTTTATTAACTCATTTATTTTACAATAACAAATACCTACAGTGGTGGATATATTTTCCAGATGAAAAATATGGGTATGTGGATGCTGATCATGTGATCATTTTATTTCAAAAGACAACAAACTTCAAAACCAAGAAAGTCCTCAGTTCTGGTTCAAATTTAAGTCACAGAGAAAATCCCCCTCATTTTAATATTTACTTAGCACCAAAAGTAGGAAATTATGTCAGTCTGCTACACCATCTATATATATATATAAGCCTAAGCAACCGATTGACCAGAACAACTGGTCGACCAGTCGTTATGATGTGCACTGACCACCAAGGGGGCTAATGCTCAATGCAG
>NW_005871910.1:173142-175747 GCF_000147115.1 Myotis lucifugus
TCTGGATAATTTTAATCTCTCATTTCATTGTTTTACGGTGTGGAGTGAGAAAAATAGGTATCCAATTGGGAATAAAGAAGTGAAATTTCCTTGGCCTGATGGCTATTATAATTTTATCAGCATGTTGGAGGGATCAACTGAAAAACAGTCCACAGGGACAGAGTCTTTGGGAAGCTAACAAGTCAAGAAATAAATATGCCCAAACAAAGAGCTTTCCTATCTGCACTTACTACCATTTAGAAAATCTACAGGAATCACACCGCTTACTCACAAATTACAATATTAGGTGTGCAATTCTCTAAGTGGGCTGTGCATTTACTCAATTTTACAAATAGGTAGCATGCTTCTAAGGTTCATGCATGAAGCTCATTTGCAAATGTGTGTGATAAGAAGACTTTATATAAACAAGAAGTTATTCTTCATAAAAATGTATGAATTTAATCTACTCCCATTGAAAAGAGGAACAGGATATTTATATTTCTATCTGGACTCCACAAAATGCAAGTTAAATTGTGAGCTTATAGAATGGAATATGGCCTGAAGATTCTCTAAAAAGAGCCATAATAGACCCGTGTGCACAGAGACACTGAGCAGAGGGGAATGCACAGAGTCTGAGCAGGAGGCCCCAGTTCCCCATGAGCCCTGCAGGGTCCCTCCTTGTTCTCAGGTGAGCACTGAGGGGCTGGAGGCCTCCAGGTGAGCACAGGGGGCCGTGCAGTGTGGTGCCCACAGGCAGGATGCTTCTCTATAGGGGAGTATTTCGGGGCTGGGACTGCAGGGACCCAGATTCTGAGATGAAGACATCAGGAGGTGAGTGGGGGGGGGGGGTCTGTGTTCTCTGCTCAGTCTAATCATATTCCTGTTCATTTCACTCACATCTTACTCACCCTCCCTACCCTTCATCTCTGCTGAGGTTCAGAAATGGGGTTCAGGAGAGGGAGGTCCTGTCTCTACTCTCTCATGGGCTGCATTCTGCTCTGTGGAACCTCATCCACCTCCTTGTTTTTTACTGTCACCCACACTCCTAGGGACAGGGCCCTGAGCTGACTGAGCACAGAAAGGACAGGGTCAGGCTCCTCACCTGAGACCAGCAGCTCCAGGGGGTCACTGGGATGTGACAGCAGGTAGGGGGAGGTGCTGCGTGAGCCATAGCACCTGTAGGTCCCCCGGTGGCCTGAGTTCACAGAATTGAGGGTGAAGTTGGCCTGAGAGGGTGCAGACGTGTCCTGCAGATGGAGGTGCTGGGGAGGGTCCAATGACCCTTCCCTGTGCAGGTGGAAGGTGTCAAACCAGATCTCAGACACACACTGCAGGGTCACCGTCGCTCCCCAGGCCACTGAGGGTCCTGGCTGGGCTGAGAGGGAGGGTTTCCTGTACATTCCTGGGGAGAAGAAGGTTGTGATGTGTATAGAGAGCCACCCCTCCCCTCACGCCCTTGACCCTGAGCTGAGGGACCTTGTCCTTCTCAAGAGACTCTGTCTGTGACCCCTCCAAGCTCCTCTCTGCCCTCTTGGTGAGGAAACTAGCCTTGTTGCTGGAGTCCTGTGGGATCCTCATATCCCAGGGCTCAGAGCCCCTCTCTTCATACAAAACGTAGGCACAAGCCTGCAGAGACCCCTGACACCAGAGGGTCACGGGGCTCCCCTTGGTGATGATGGGTCCTGAGTCAGCCTAGATGGAGATTTTGGGGATGATTCCAGGAAAGAAATCAGACCTGAAAGACCTGGCACTCTAATGATGTCATGAATGAGCCAGTGATGCCATTTCATGAGCACCTACTGTGCGTGAGGCTCCTGCTGGGGTCTGTCACTCATCTCCTCTCACCTCATGCACCAGGGATGCTGAGCCCCACCACCCACTTCACTGAGGCTCAGAGAGGTTATCACGTGTGCCAGGTCACCCACCCTGGAATGGCAGGGCTGGGACTAGAACGCAGGACTGTGAGTTCCCAGTGCTGTCCTCACGCTGTCCCCCCAGGGAGACAACAGCTTCGTGCTCTGGGCTCCTCCTCTGCAGGGGCCTGTCCACATATCATCTGGAGCTGAGGGTCCTTCCTCAGTACCTGCCCCCAGCACAGCAGGGAAAGGAGGGGAAGGGTGTGGTGTAAACTCTGAGTCTCTCCCGGGTCCATCTCCAACCTGCAGGCCCTGACGCCCCATGGGAAGGCTGGGCTGGGCTGGGCTGGGGCTCTGCCTTTCTGAGCTCTGTGAGGCCATAAGTCACCTCATCTCCCAACAGCCTGTGAGCAGGATGGGATCAGGGATGAGCAGACAGGAACCCGACACTCAGAGGAGAGAAGGGACCGCCCAGCCCCACAGCAGGAGCAGCAGAGCCTGGAGCTGAGCCAGGGCTGATCCACCCTGTTCCCTCCACTGAGCTGAGGCTGAGCTGAGGGGTAGGACTGGGTGCCCGGACCCTTGTCCTGCCTGTCCCTCCCTGTACAGTGTCACCGTCACTGAGACAGAGAGGACAGGCCCCATAATATCATGTCCTGGGGGCTTCCCTGTGAGGCCCCTCTCCCAGGAGGTCAGGGTGAGAACCGACAGGAAATCTAAGCTCTGGACAAGGATTCTCTCCTTTTATAGTTGGAGACACTGAGGCCCAG
>NW_005871910.1:176064-187086 GCF_000147115.1 Myotis lucifugus
AGAGACTTCAGAGGTTCCAGAGCGGTCTCATGACTCAGCCCTTGTTCCCTACAGGGAGGTACCCACCACCTCCCCATAGAGACTCGCAATTTCCCTCTGTGGGCCCGACTCCCTAGGTGGGGGGAGGGGAAGGAGGGACCATTGCTCAGAGCTTTCTGGGATCTAGATGAAAGGCGAGGGGCAGGGTCTGCCTTCTCCCACTTGAGCCTGACTCCCCCTCCCCCAGCCTGAGCCCCAACAATTCCCTCAGCCATGACCTCCCCACTTGCCACCTACCTCACTTCCCTCTACAAGGCCTGACTCCATGTGAGGGGGAAGAGGTGAATCTTCGGAGACCCTGGAGGCCTGTGGTTCCCCTGAGATCTCTCCCTGACTCCCAGTCCCCCTGGGACACAAGCCTGTCCTTAGGTCTATGGGGGGTCATTAGATCTTCTGAGAGACTCAGACATCCTGGGGTGGTCTGTCTCCATCTGAGCAAAGAGGACATATGTGTGCAGAGCTGGGGTCCCAGAAGGTGCTGGGAAGGAGAACAGGAGAGGTGGGAAGCCTTGGCTGACCCTGGAGTTCCCACCTCACTGGGACTTCTGCATCTGCCTGGGGTCCCCACACTAAGACCCTCTCACTGTCCACCTGAGACACCTTCTGGCAACAGAGGGGTGAACAGGGATAAGGTTGTGCTAAGGGAAAAATACTTTCTAAGTGACCATCTCTACAGCCACCTCACTCCCCTTTCAGCCCATGATTGTGCTAAAGACTGGACCCTGAGCTGACAAGCAGAAAGACAGGGTGAGGGGCTGCTCACCTGAGACCAGGAGCTCCAGGGCATCGCTGGGGTGTGAGCACACCTGGGGGCTGTTCCTGTAACAGCCATAGCATCTGAATGTCCACCTGTGGCTGGGGGTCACGGGGCCCACAGAGAACAGGGCCTGGGACTGCCCACTGGGCTGTGGCTCTGAGTCCTGGGTCCAGGAGAGCCTGTGATCTCCTTCCTTAGTCAGAATGAACCTGTCAAATCCCTGCCCTGAGCCACACTGGAGGGTCACGTTCCCTCCTGAGGTCACCACAGGGCTGGGCAGGGCTGAGAGGCTGGGTTTGCTGTAAGATCCTAGGAGAGGAGGAGGCAGCGTGTTAAATGGGCTCACACCTCCCTCATGTCCCCCAGGGCTGGGCTGTGAGAGGGAGACACCCTGAGAGCAGACCCCCTTCCTGAGGGCAGAGCCTGAGGCTGGGACCCCTGAGTGTCCTCTCACCTGTCACCACCAGCTCCAGGAAGTCACTGTGCCCTGACCAGCCAGTGGGGCTGAGGTAGTAACAGTGATATATCCCTGCATCACGCTCTGTCATGCGTCTGATGAAGAACTTGGCCTTGTCCCCCGGCTCCTTTGGCTTCTGTTCTTTCCATGGTGCTGGGCTTCCCTCTTTACAAATTATGTACTCCTTAGCCTTTCGTGTTCCCTGACACCAGATGGTCATGGGACTCCCGCTGGGGATCACAGGGCCTGGCTCAGCCCAGAGGGTGGGTTTGGGGAGGGGCCCTGGAAAGAATCAGAGGCTGAGTCACAGGATATTCCCACCCCTGGTCCACAGGTCTCAGTCCCAGATGCCCCCCATCTGTCAGACAGATCTGCGCCCCTTCCCCTATTGCCTGGGGTGTGGCCCATGTCCCCATTGAGGAGTGGGACCGGGGACACCTGGGGAGACTCAGCTTCCTGAACTGGGGTCCTGAGGCCCACACTCAGCCCTGGAAGAGAGTCCCTGTGAGAGATTTGCCCTGAACTCTGAGCAGGTCCCTCCTCCCCATGAGCCTCCTGTGTCCTGGGGTCCTGACAGACCAGGGGCCCCCTCCCCCTCCTCTCTTCTCACTGAGGCAGAGCAGGGCCTTGAGGGTGGGCGTCATGGCATCTTCTCCCTGTGGCCTCAGCTGAGCAGATGGAGGAGACCGTGTGGCCAGCAGGATGGACAAACAGACACACAGGTGGTGGTCACTTGCATGCTGGCCCTGCCTTTCACGGGGTTGTCACACCAGCAGCCTATGTCACCAGTGGTGTAATATGAACACTGGTATAGTCCTATGTGGGGTGAGTTCTAAGCTTCAGTGAGGAAACAGGCCTTATTGTTGGAGTCCTGTGGGATCCTCATATGCAAGGGGTCAGAGCCCCTCTGTCTATACAGCAGGTAGACATTAGCGTGCAGAGACCAGTGACACCAGATGGTGACAGGACTCCCCTTGGTGACGATGGTGTCTCGGTCAGCCCAGATGGAAGGTTTGGAGACAATTCCAGGAAAGGAATCAGACATGAAAGACCTGGCAGCCTGTCTCCCCCTCATAATGTCCTGAATGAGTCAGTGACGCCATTTTATGAGCGCCTACTGTGTGTGAGACTCCTGCTGGGGTCTGTCACTCATCTCCTCTCACCTCATGCACCAGGGATGCTGACCCCACCACCCACTTCACTGAGTCTCAGAGAGGTTATCACGTGCCCCAGGTCACCCAGCCTGGACAGGGCAGGGCTGGGACTGGAACCCAGGACTGTGGGTTCCCTATGCTGTCCTCACGCTGCCCCCCTGGGGGACACCAGCTGCATGCTCTGGGCTCCTCCTCTGCAGGCGCCTGTCTATGTCTCCACTGGAGCTGAGGGTCCTTCTTCATTTCCCACCCCCAGCACAGCAGGGACAGGGAGGGCCAGTGTGGGCTGGACTCTGGGTCTCTCCCTCATCCATCCCCACCCACAGGGCCCTAAAACCCCCTTTGGAGGGTTGGGCTGGGCTGGGGGCTCTGCCTTCCTGAGCTCTGTGAGGCCCTTATGTCACCTCATCTCCCAGCAGCCTGTGAGCAGGATGGGACCAGGGATGAGCAGACAGGAACCCGACACTCAGAGGAGAGAACGGACCGCCCAGCCCCACAGCAGGAGCAGCAGAGCCAGGAGCTGAGCCCGGGCTGATCCACCCTGTTCCCTCCTCTGAGCTGAGCCTGAGCTGAGGGGTAGGACTGGGCGCCCAGACCCTTGTCTGCCTGTCCCTCCCTGTACAGTGTCACCGTCACTGAGACAGAGGGGACAGGCCCCATAACATCACGTCCTGGGGGGGTCCCTGTGAGGCCCCTTTCCCAAGAGGTCAGGGCCAGAACTGACAGGAACTCTAAGCTCTGGACAAGGATTCTCTCCTTTACACTTAGAGACACTAAAGGCCAGACAGGGGAAGGGGTGTCCAAGTCAACAAATCCAGAGGGGCCTGAACCCCTTAACCCCCCATGGTCCAGCCCCTGTCCCCATGGAGAAACCCACCACCTCCCCAAGGACTCTCACCTACCCCTCTGGGGGCCCGACTTAGAGCCTCCTGGGGATGAGGATGACAGGTGAGTGGTGGGGACTGCCTTCTCCCACTTAAGCCCAGCACCCGCTCCCCCAGCCTGCGCCCCCACATCTCCCTCTGCCATGATAACCCCACCCATCACTGCCTCAGACCCTGGGACTCCCCGCCCCCCTGGGACACAAGCCCGTCCTTGAGGATCTGGGTCACTCGAACCCCTGACAGACTCTCAGGACTTGCTGGGTGGGCTGTGCTCCCTCTGAGCAGAGCTCCCCGGGACTCACCAGCTGTGGAGGTGGGCCCTGTGGGTGGGGGGCTGGGGCCTTCAGAGGGTCCTGGAAATGAGGATAGAAAGGGGTGAGGCTGGGCTCACTCTGGAGTCTCCAAATCACTCTGTCGCTCATTCTACATCTGCTCTGTGACCCCCGAAGACACTCCCCCCGCCCACTTAACCACTTCCCAACCCAGTTCATGGGGAGGATTCAGCAAAAGTGAAAGGGTCTCTGAGGGCAGATCTCTGCTGGGTGACCAACACTCAGACCCTCACTCTCATCCAACCTCAGATGTCTCCTGGGGGCGGGACCCTGAGCTGCCTGTGCTCAGAGAGATTGGGATCAGGGGCCGCTGACCTGAGACCGTTAGATCCAGGGGGTCACTAGGGTCAGACCACTCATGGGGATTCTTCTCAAAATAGCCATAGCATCTGAATGTCCATCTGTGACTGGGGGTCACAGGGCCCACAGGGAACAGGGCCTGGGACCCCCCACTGGGCTGTCGCTGTGCGTCCAGGGTCCAGGAGAGCCTGTGATCTCCTTCCTTAGTCAGAATGAACCTGTCAAATTTATCCACTGAGTCACACTGGAGGGTCACATTCCCTCCTGAGGTCACGACAGGGCTGGGCAGGGCTGAGAGGCTGGGTTTGCTGTAGGATCCTAGGAGAGGAGGAGGCAGCATGTTAGATGGGGCTCACACCTCCCTTATGTCCTCCAGGGCTGGGCTGTATGAGGGAGACACCCTGAGAGCAGACCCCTTTCCTGAGGGCAGAGCCTGAAGCTGGGACCCCTGAGTGTCCTCTCACCTGTCACCACCAGCTCCAGGGAGTCACTGTGTTCTGACCAGCCAGTGGGGCTGAGGTAGTTACAGGTATATCTCTCTGTATACTTTCCTGTAATGAGGAACTTGACCCTCTCTCCAGGCTCCAGGGACTTCTGTCTGTTCAAGTACCTGCCACCTGCATACAGCCGGTACTCCTGAGCCTTCAGTGTCCCCTGACACCAGATGGTCACAGAGGTCCCCGAGTTTATCACAGGGTCTGGCTCAGCCCAGATGGTGGGTTTGGGGAGGGTCCCTAAAAGGAAACCAGAGGCTGCTTTACAAAGACCTTCCCCTGCTCTCATCCCCCAGCTCAGCCCAAGACCCTCTCATCCCAGGACCTCTGTGCTCCGTCCTGAGCCCCAGGGGTGAAGGAAGAGGAGGGACATGGAGCCTGGTAAGGACTCACCTGCCTGCACACAGGTCCTCTGGTCCAGACTCAGCCCTGGAAGAGATTCCCTGTGAGAGATTTGCACTCGGGCGTCTCAGCTGGTTCCCTTCCCATCAGGGCCCCGTCCACTGCAGCTGCCTGAGCCTGGGGGAGTAGGATGGGCAGCCACCTCTCTTACTCCCCCTCCCTGTGACCACAACTGACCGAGGAAGAGAAGAGCAGAGAGGATGGATGTCATGGCGTCTGCTCTGAGGGCTCCTGCTCTGCAGATGGAGGAGGCCTGGGCCTGAAGGACAGAGACACACAGGGGATGTGGTGAGTCAGGAGCTGCTGCCGCCTTCTGGGTTTACACAGCTGTGGATCCATAGCCATGGGAGGGCCCCACCCTGGGCCTGGTTCTGCATCTCCCCAGGATGAGGCTCACAGGGAGTCAAGGCTTCAGAGGCTGGTCAGCAGTGTCTGAGGTCTCACCTGATCCTCAGGGTCTCATGTGTCGGCTGGTCTGACTCCTGCTCAGAGAGGGCGGGATGCAGGATCTGGTTCTGACTTGGCCCCTGGGAGTCTGTCTCTGAACAGCCCAATGGGACACCCAACCACGGCTCTTGAGGGAGCTCATTTATGAAAGAACTAGAGGCCAAGTGCATGAAATACACTCATGGGGGGAGGGGGGGTCCCTTAGCCCGGCCTGCACCGTCTCCAATCTGGGACTTTTCCAGGCATGTCCGACTGCCGGTTTAGGCCCGATCCCACCTAAACCAGCAGTCAGACATCCCTCTCACAATCCAGGACTGCTGGCTCCTAACTGCACACCTGACTGCCTGCCTGATCACCCCTAACCACCTCTGCCTGCCAGCCTAATCACCCCTAACTGCCCTCCCCTGCTGGCCTTGTCGCCCCTAACCGCCTCTGCTTCAGCCCCTGCCAATATGGTTTTGTCTGGAAGGGCTTCCAGTCTAATTAGCATATTACCCTTTTATCAGTATAGATCTTCTGAGCAGATTCCCAGTGGCCTCAGCATTTCCACGACTTTCCCTGATTCAAGGGTCCTGGTAGGTTCACATTCGTGCCAATGCTGCATGTTTCCTGCCTTTTTAATTTTCATTATTCAGTGTAGGTAGTGGTACCACCCTGTGGTTTGATGTACATTTATTTCTTCAATGATTTATTTCTCCATTGATTTGTAAAGAGAGTGAAACCGAGAGAGACAGAGAGGAAAGAGAGGGAAACATTGGTGTCCGAGAGACATCAATTGGTTGCATCGGACATGAGGGTTGAGGAGCAAATCTGCAACCATTTCCCCCTATATTTGTGTTCTTGTGTCCTCTTGAAGAAAAAATTCTCTCTCACAGGTTAATAAGATAATTTGGTAAAAAGAAATAGTAATTGATTGACTTTTCATGTTTTGGTCTGTCGCCCATCTGGCATTGCTTATTGCAAATGCTGTGAGGCAGGTAAGATGTTCACCATGTCCTAGAGACTCACCCACTGGCCCAGCGCCATGGGATGGAAAGACCATGACCTCCCCACTGAAGGGTCCAGGTGACTCCACACGAGGGGTCTGACCTGGAGTCTTCCTTCTTCTCCTTTGGATGAGGCGTCTCTTCTTTACAATTGCTCAAACCTCCACTGTCTCCATCTGCATTGAATGGCTGGTTTCATTTCCTCCATATCTCAGTCGAGAAGAATTCTCACCATCTTTGTGGGGAAGGCATTGGTATTGCTAAGACATCAAGGGAAAAAGTAGCCTGCTCAAGTGTCCTTCAACCATTCAGGATGTGGTAGCACCACTATTGATATTTAATGTGTGTCTGTGTGTGTTGCTGCCTTGGAACAGGACTCCCATGAATGTTGTTCTTGTCTGAGTCCTGATGAGTCTCCACAGTTTGAAGAAGAGAGTGACATCTTGCATCAAAGGTGCTCTGAAGAGGCAGAAATGATTCAGATGATTGGCCACCAGGACATGGAGAGATCCCGCTTCTCACAGAGACAGAAAGTCAGGTGGAACCTGTGTGAGACATAGGACCTGCGTCCCAGGGCCAGGAGGAGGCATTGAGCTTCCTGTGGGAGCAGATGCATCTTGCACAGCCCCCAAGCTTCTCCCTCCCCCACCCCTGGGCTCACTGTCCTGAGGGCTCCTTGGTGTCCACAGTCAACAAGGCAGGGAGGGAGGTCACCCCCCAAGGCAGCTGTCATGTCCACCAATTTCCTGGGCTCTGAGCTCCACACCCTCACTCCCTTCTCCAGTTCACCCTCCACATCTGCCTTAACCCATTCCCTTTCAGAAGCTGTTTATGCGTAAAACCTTCCATGCTCCTCACTGTCTTCAAGGTGAATCCACACTCTTCCTTCTGGACTCAAGGCTGATCATGATCATCCAGATGTGACCCTTCCACCTCAGCTCTCATCTCTGCTTTCCTCAGACAGATGGGCACAGTGGTCCATGAACACACACGTATCCACACACTCATACACACATGCACATTCATACACACACTCACACATACGATCACACACACAAGCGCACATAGATTTTTATTTCATAGGTTTGATGTGTAATAGTTACATTATCATTTAATCTAAAACATTCGCTTCTGTTTTGATTCACACATTGATTATTGCAAAGTCTGTTGCTTTATTTCCAAAATGCAGGGAATACATTTTGGAAATAAATGTATGTTGTTTTAGTCTAGGAGGTTTGGAGAGGACGCATCTCTGTTTTGATGGGCTCACCGGGCCCGTGAGGGGGCACGAGGTGGTCCTAACCTAGGTTGTGTTTCAGGGAGGGGAGGAGGTTCATGGAATGAGTTTGGTTGGAGGAGGCATTGGCCTCACTGGGACTGGAGAGTGTAACTCAACCTGATCATCAGCAGCATGGACTGCCAGGTGGAGACCCCTGGATGTGGCTGGAGTCAAGGGGGACCTGTGGACAGACTTTGTGCAAGGGATGTTCAGTGACAGGGACGTTTGGGGGCATGAGAATGAAACACCTGAGCCAACAGTGAGGGTCTGAAGGAGGCCAGAAGGAGGGTGATGGGGTCACACCAACGAGCTGTCCTGGGTCTTCACCTGAGCTTGTCTGTGGGGAGAACTGGGTCACAGAAAGGAGAACCCGGAGCCAGAACAGTAGGATTGGTTCAGTGTGTGAGGGGAGAGAGGAGAGAATGGAGGGTTCATCCTCTCTCCGCCTTGGCTGCCTGCAGGAGCCAATGGGGCTGTGCCAAGGTTGCTGACCCCAAGAGAAGAAGGAGGCCTTGGGGGATGTTACAAAACTGTCAACTCACCCACGAAGGCAACCAGCACAGCTTTTGGGCCTGGGTGTGTGCTGCTGCTTCTCTCTATCACTTCCCCTCTCTGATTCCTTGTCTCTGTGAGCAGAGCTCCTGCTCTCCATCCCTCTCCATCTAACCTTCAGAGTTCTTTCTGCCTCCTCACCACCTCTTGTCCCCCAGACTGTACCTCTTTGTCTAATTCTGTTTATTCCATCTCCATGCTTTGGGTAGAAGAGCGTGTTGGAGACAATTCCCAGGTTGTAATCTCAAGACCTGGGGACACATTTATTGAACTTCTATTTTGAGCCAGTCCCTTCTCCTCTCCTTCTTTGCTTGTTAGGCAACATTGTGAAACCTCACCTCTGAGTTTGTTATGAGGATCGGCAGTGCCAGAGACATGAAGGGCCTCAATCTGGTGTCATTTTCTTTCTTTTTTTATAAATATATATTATATTGATTTCAGAGAGGAAGGGAGAGGGAGAGATAGTAACATCAATGATGAGAAAGAATCATTGATCGGGTGCCTCCTGCAAGCCCCACACTGGGGATGGAGCCCACATTCCAGGCATGTGCCCTGACCAGGAATCAAACCATGACCTTCTGGTTCATAGGTCGATGCTCAACCACTGAGCCATGTGGGCCGGAAATCTGGTGTCACTTTCTGACCTGTTGAAGGCATGCGTATGAGAGATGTGTGGTGGGAGGGGCTATTTGGAAGCCACACGTGTATCCCCAAAGCCTACAAGGTAAATCAGAAGCTGTAGCGCATCGTTGGTTGAATGGCAGATGAGCGCAGACAAAAGGATATAGGGATGGTGGACCTCAGCCTGGATCCTAGACTCAGCCCAAGTCAAGAGTGAAGGTGGAAATTTCATCAGTGGGTTGGTCCTAAGCACTAAAGCACTTAGGGCACCTCTGACCTGGTGGGAGTCCTGGTTCCAATAAAGTTCCACAGACACAAGTGGGGCAACCTCCAAGGTATGAGGGAGCTGAAGGGAACCACGCGTGTTTCACTTGCATTTATTTGTATTGATGCAACATTCACATAACATACAATTAAGTCTTTTAAAATATAAAATTCACTAGAATGTAATAAATACGCAATGTCTCAATGACAACGTCTATCTAGTTTCAAGAAGTATTTATAACCAACCCCCCAAAAAAACACCCAACAGTCCATCTCCCATCTGTCCTCCTGGTCAACCCCAGACAAACCAATCTGATTTCTGTTTCTATGGGTTTCCTTCTCCTGAACATTTCGCATAAATGGAATCACACAACCCCTGATCTTATGTGTCCGCTTTCTGTCACTGAGCTGCATTATTTTGATGTTTGCCCACAATGTACCAGGTACCCGTCCTTTGTTCTTTATGGTTTAAAAAATCCCAAGGTTGTGAAGATACCTCACTTTGTTGGGATGGATGGGATGGATGTGGCCCTGGATGAAAGGGTGTATAGATGTGAATCCAAACCAGCCATGTGGGATGGACCCTCATGTCACAGGGTGAGAACAGAAGGGCACTGGAGGAGAGTGAGCAAGGACAGGAGGCAGGGAGAGCACCCAAGGTGGATGGAGGGGGCGTCCTTTACAGGGGCATGGCCTACGTTCTCCTGCACCTAAACCTCACCTACCATGTCTTCTCCCCTGGACTTTCTCAGCAGACAGTTTCTCCAATTATGGTCCATATTCTCTTTCAGCACCTCCTGGGGTCATCAGATGGGCTCCAAGGCTCCCCCACTCTGAACGGTGCATGTCCCCTCTGTGTTCACATCC
The DNA here is from genome assembly GCF_000147115.1 of Myotis lucifugus. Classification (NCBI taxonomy): domain Eukaryota; kingdom Metazoa; phylum Chordata; class Mammalia; order Chiroptera; family Vespertilionidae; genus Myotis; species Myotis lucifugus. The sequence goes on from NW_005871910.1 coordinate 185,900, forward strand.
TGGCTGCACCATGGGTCCTTCTGGTGTCGTTTCGAGCCTGAAATAGCAGCACCCCAAGGACCACGAGGATCAAGCCAGCCACGCCCATCCGGATGAGATTTTGCACTGTGCAGTCTTCGGGGAGGGAAGTAGGAATTGTGGACAAAGTGTTCACAGACGTCAGAGCAGACCAGAGAAATCCCAGGACCCTGGCTGTCCACACAGGAAACTCAACTCTCCTTGACAGGATATGACCCTCTATCGTGCCCCCCCAAGCCCTATAAGTGAGAGCTTCTCCCACTCAGTGATTTGGGGTTTGACCTATTTTGTGATGGGCCGGTGGTGTCAGCTGCTCCGAGAATTATGAAATGAGAGTGTGAGGACTTGGGGAGACACAAACCTTCCTTCAAGGTTCTGTGCTCTCAGAGGCCCCAATTTTCAGATCATAAGTTTTACACAGTCCCTTAATGAGCCCTTTCTCTACACTGCCGGGTTCCCTGGTCTCCTCATTGGATTATTATTAGCCTGCCTTGATCTCTGAATTTGGAACCTGCACGGAGTCTCTTTGCAGCAGAGTTTGGCTGCCCACCATAGCTCAGTAATAATAAGAAAAGTGGTTTCAATACAGAAATTAAGTTGTATTGTTCAGTGTTTTGTCTGAAATATAAAACCCCATCATATTATTTCTTTATGGCTAAGAGATCCCCCTTATTCAAAGCCTGGGGAGCAGGATTCTGTGGATGAGCATTAGAGTTAGGGGGTCTGGAACCTATTGTTTGGTGGAGCCCCCAGGGTCTCATTACAGGGCCCTGAGCTGACTGAGCATCGAAAGGAGTGGGTCAAGCCCTAGCTGGTTTGGTTCAGTGGATAGAGCGTTGGCCTGCGAACCGAAAGGTCCCAGGTTCGATTCCTGTCAAGGGCACATGCCAGGGTTGTGGACTTGCAGAAGGTGACCGATCCATGATTCTCTCTCATCATGGATTTTTCTATCTCTCTCCTTCTTCCTTCCTTTCTGAAATCAATAAAAATATTTTTTAAAAAAAGAAAAGAAAAGAAAGAAGTGGATCAAGAATCCCTCACCTGAGACCAGGAGCTCCAGGGGGCTCACTGGGGAGTGACAGCAGGTAGGGGGAGGTGCTGTGTGAGCTGTAGCACCTGTAAATCACCGCGTCATGGGCTAAGGTCACAGGACTCATGGAGAACTCTGC
>NW_005871911.1:0-23135 GCF_000147115.1 Myotis lucifugus
ACCTATCCCGGGTGGGGGTGGGGGCGGGGGCCACGGCACGTTGCACCATCTCCCTCCAGATGAGGAGCAAACAGAGAGATAATTATGAGCGGCCGCTCTCATTGTCGCGCTCGCAGCAGACACGTGCGCCCCTCTCCCTCTCCCTCGTCTCTTCCTCTTTTTCCTCCTGCACAGAAAGTGATCTGTGTGGGGCCGGCACCAGGTGCACGGGGTGACCTCACACACACCGAACGGGGGCTGACATCCATCACACTCGGAGATGCTGGATCTCATCATTTCCTGATCTTTCTGAGGGGATCACAGCACCTGGCCCTCGCAGCTGGGGTTCATTGAGAAAGCAATTGGAACGCCAAGGAGAAAGGCGAGCGTCTTGCTGCCTCAGCCTTGTCATTAGTGCGGCAGAATGGCCTTCATTTAGGAGGCTCGTGGCTAAGAATTAATATCCTTCAGGGCTCTCGCGGGCGAGACTGCGAAAGGCCTGAAAGACCCCAAATACCCGTGAATGACTGAGGAGCCAGGGAAAAGGGAAAGAAAATTCACACTGACTTTTGTGTGCCCTCAATGTGGGGAGTCACCACGCAGTCCCCTTTATTATTAGTTTTAAAAATATATATTTTTATTGATTTCAGAGAGGAAGGGAGAGGGAGAGAATTATTGATCGGCTGCCTTCTGCATGCTCCACACGGGATGGAGCCCACAACCCGGACCTGTGCCCTGACCGGGAATGGGACGGTGACCTCCTGGTTCCTAGGTTGACACTCAACCCCTGAGCCCCGCGGCCGGGCCACAGCCCCTGTAGAAACCACATTCTGTGACTCGTGGTGCTCCCCTGCCCCTCAGGCAGAGCCTGCGTCCGGGCTACATGTTCTGTGGCTCCAGGACTGTACTTCGGTCAGAAGTAAAAATACTGAATCCCAGCGCTTCTGTGGTGGCCGTGCGCGGCCTGAATGGAGACAGTCTGAGCGGCTTACAGCATCCCCGAATCTCCGCCCGCCCTGGACAGCAAGGCCTCAGACCTGGGTGACGGGGAGCAGCATCCCAACGTAACTGCTGGGAGTTCTTGCTTTTCCAGTCTCCTTCCCTCTTCGGCCACGTGAAGTTTGGAGAGCGACTTCCCGTCTTGGTCTCAATTTTCTTTCCCCCAAAATGAACGGGTTGAAGACAAGCTCTGGAGCCCTCCAGCGAGCCAGGAGGCCAGGGTCCCGGGCAGGTGTCTGAGAGCAGCTCCGTGTCGCCCTAAAAGCGTGGCCAGGACCCGTCCAGCAGAGGCTCTTGGTCCCGGCCACAGCGACGCTGAGAGCGAGGCCCCGGCTTGTTGTCACCTGCATCCCTCCCGCATGGGAGCACACGTCCCTACCCTCTAACACCGCATGCACCACGTGACTGACTTCAGCCAATGGAAAGGGAGCCAGTGTGTCCTCACCCCGTCAGGCGGCAGGTTCAACCAGTTTTGTGTTGCCCCGGTTCTCTGTGCTTGCTCTCTGCCAAGGGACAGCGGGTCCCCCTGTGACTGCTCCTAGAACCCGGGTCCCCTAAGAGGCCACGTGGAGTGTAACTGCAGGCTCCCACAGGGGCCACCGGGTGCTGTGAGCATGAAAGGGTTTCCTTCACCGCAAGTCATGGGCGTGTTACTGAGACGAGGCCCTGTGGAAGCTGCTAGTGCACCTGCCCACGCCTCCAGGCAGCGGCCACTGCTGCCCTGGCATCATCAGAATAGACTCGCGGTGCTGACCGGCCTGGGCTTCTGCACAGCCGGCCCAGAGGTGGCCAGCACATTCTTAACAAGGGCCCTGGCCGGGCTGGCTCAGGGCTCAGTGGGTAGAGCGTGGGCCTGCAGACTGAAGGGTCCTGGGTTTGATTCCGGTCAAGGGCACAGGCCTGGGTTGTGGGCTCGATCCCCAGTGTGGGGTGTGCAGGAGGCAGCTGATCAATGATTCTCATCATTGATGTTTCTCTCTCTCTCTCTCCTTCTCCCTTCCTCTCTGAAATCAATAAAAATATTTTTTTAAAAATTCTTAAAAAGTAAAAACCAGGAATGAGAATTGCTGGGTCGTGCAGTAGCTGACTCCTTGGTCCACACATGCGGCATAAGACGACCGCTCAGCGAGGAAGCAGACTTCTCTGACCCACGGTGTGAACAGGAGGCATGGCACGACCTTAAGCCCCGCAGGTGAGCGATGGCTTCCTACAGACAGGTGTCCCCGGGGGAGACACTGAGCCACACCGGCCGGGCTCTTGCTGTTTTCATACGCGTGTCATTTCAGTCAGAGGTTCTCAAAAGGCACAGTTTCGTATAGAGGGTGACCGACCACATGAGTTCACTCGGGCCTGAGGGTCCTGGAATGTGAGACACGCCCGGATTAGCCAGGACAGTCCCCGGCCCGGGGGTGAGCGGTCCGCGGTCCCCGTGAATACTGCCGCCCGGAATCCTGGCCCCTCCCGACAGCTCCAGGCCCCCTCGCCACAGAGACTTCCTCCCGCGGCTGCGCTGAGCCTGTCCCAGGAGGGAGAGGAGCACTCGGCCCCCACGCGCTCCAAGGCTGTCTGCCGTCCATGCAGCTTCCTTTTGTGTCCTGTGTCGCTCTTGCCAGAGCGCTCCTTGGGATAACAGGAGGGTTCCGGCGGTGGGCTCGGGGCTGGGCGTTGGGGTCTCCGGGGGACCTCCGAGAAGTGCTCGTCCCCCGCCGGTCGCTCATCAATTAGGGCAGGGTCTCCGGGACGGAGCAGGGCCCTGGCTTCGTCATTTTATTGTTTGCTGTTTTGTTTTCAGTTTCGCCGGGGACTCTGAGGTGTAGCTCTGCTCCCTAATTAAAAATGGTAACAACAAACACACTTCAACCAAACTTAACCATCGTATGCCGATTTTCACAATTTGCCAGCAGCGTTGTTTAGATGGGAAGACAATCATGCAACTCAACTGTGAGCCCGAACCGTCCATCGCCATTTTGAAACAGGCCCATCCACCTACCCGGGCGTCTCAGCTCATGTCCGACTACGCCGACCTCCCTCCCACTCCGCTTCCCTCCCGCCTGGGAAGCCTCCGTGCGCACAGGGTGCTCGTCAGGGACGACGGGGTGAGCGAGATGCGCTGAGTCACCTGGAGAGCTGGTCCTCTTCTCTTTACCGACAGGCTCCTGAGACAGCACGGCCTCGTCAAGGGCACGGGCTCAGGAGTGGATTCAGGCTCACGGGCCTGGAAGAAAAACTGGGCGACCGACATGCTCTTAGTTTTTTTCTTTCTTAGCAGCCACTAAAAGCTGCCAACCCCATAGCACTGAGTGGCTTTGTCTGGGAACCCGGACCTTAAAGTCACTGGAAAATCAAACCATTCCTGCTCAGCATCCTTTTCCTCTTTTCCGTACTTTGTTGAAAGACGGGAAATGTGTCATAAAAACACGCCTCTCTTTCTCTCTTCACAAAGCGGGCACGTCAGGCGCTGGGGACACCCCGATTTCTAGAGTTTCCGTGTCAGTGAATTTCTGCAGCTACTTAACAGTGACCTTTCGCAATAAACGAGCTGTGCAGCCTCAGAGAGGGAGGCAGCAAATGGCTGAGCTAACAATCTTAAAGGTGATTTTAAAAAAGAAATATTTCAATTCTACTTCACTCCGGTACAAGAAATATCACAGACTTTAAACACCGCCTTTTCACTTCCCCTCTGAGCTGTATTTGCCAGGAGCGCAGCATCGCCTCAGGCTCACAAATACTTTACATGAAAACAGCGTGCCCAGGACCTTAGAGCCGGCCTGGCCTGTATGGGGCTAAGCTGCTGCTCATTTCTGATCTTGTTTGGTTCCCAGGGAGGTCTTTCTTAGGAGGCCAGAGCGGAAATCTTCCTGGGAACGCCGTGTCCAACGACACACAGGAAGGAATCACACTTGGGCTGGGCCTGGGACGGCTGAGGCAGGGGCTCTGCCACGAAGGCGGGCAAGCTGAAACGGCCTCTTTTCTTCTCTTTTTAAAACAATACATTTTTACTGACTTCAGAGAGGAAGGGAGAGGGAGAGAGAAACATCAGCGATGAGAGAGAATCATGGATTGGCTGCCTTCTGCACGCCCCACACTGGGGATGGAGCCCGCAACCCGGGCCTGTGCACTTGACCGGAATCTAACTGTGACCTCCTGGTTCCTAGGTCGACACCCAACCACTGAGCCAGGCCCGTCCACACCGAGTCAACAGCCAGAACCAGTGGAGGGTCGCATCGACGCAGGGGCTAGAGACGGAAGCGCAGCAGGCGCTGGAGGCATCCGTGGCCCGTGGACCATGGGGTGGCAGCCTCATCAAGACCCGGAAGGGACAGGGTGACCGCGTGTGACAGCACGAGGCAGCTCCGTGGAGACGGGTCAGTCCATTGCTCCTCAGCATTGAAGAGCAGAGCAATGTTGGAGCAGCGCTCCCTTCACAGGGCGTGCGACGCCACTCTCACTCCTCAGGGGCGGCCTGCTCTGGATGCCGCGGTGGGCATCCCGGGTGGCAACGCTGGGCGACCCTCAGCGCCATGGCTACCACAGGGCGCTTTGCTTTGGAAAAAAATCAGTCCACTCCTACAAATGGCACACTGAGTCTAACTCGGGCGGGGAAGTAGAACATAACCCTTGTTTCTGTCTCCCATTGTGACTTGTATGCTCTCAAATGCACCTCGTACATGGTTGCTCCTACAGCTTGGAACAGAGCTGAACTGGAACATTGGGAGAGAGGAAAACGTTAAATATTTGAATAGATGCTTCGTGTCGTCTGCACCTCCTCACTCACATCTGTGTGTCAGTGTTAACCTTTGGGGGTGCGATTTACTTAAAGGGGATCTAAGGGCTCTTCGCGCTGGTGCGGATCACGGCTTAATAGGCGTCCAGACCTTGGGGACGAGCCTATCTCTTTCCGCACTCGGACCCGCTTCTTCACACTCTAAAGCCAGCGACGTGCTTTCTGATTGGCATGACTGCCGTGTGCGCTTACGTCTTCTCTTTCCTACTCTATTTTAAAATCTTTGATGGAAGAATTGCTGTGTAAATTATATTTGTGTCTCTCGCAGTGTGTCTAACAGTGTCTTTTATATAACGGACATCCTATAATTATTTATAGGCTGAGTGCATAAATGAATAATATCAGTACTGTCACCAGTGAGTAAAAAGGTCTCATCTATTACTTTGATCTATTTCAGCGAGTTATTAATTTTTATATTTACTGAGACAAATAAAAGAAATTGGTTGATAGTCACATGCTTGGAAGCGTTTCATTCTGGTGACTTTTTGAAATGGAAATGTTCTCGGGGACAATAAATAGCAGTTGTGTTATTGGTTGTGCTCTGCAGTTTCGCCACGATAATAAAATATTGTTCGGATGTAAAAAGATGGGACAAAGCTAGCCTGGGCGGCGTCCAACCATCTGGTTAGGCCCCCCAAGCACTTGTAGGGAATAAACATGCCTCTAATGAGCTGGTGACTTTTAGAATCGAAACCCAACGTGCAGAGCTCCATGGCGGTCCTCAGACGGCAGCTCTCAGCAGCACCCGCGGAGCAGGACACGGCGCGGCAGCCCTGCGGGTCAATGCCGTTCCCAGGAAAACGGAGACGGGGAACTGTAGGTCCCAGGGGAAATCCCTTGGTTCTTCACAGCCAGAGGATCTCAACCACAAACCCCAAAGCCACACCCTGAGTCCGCACCCAGCTCCTCTCCCTGGGACAGCCGCCCTCGGGCACGGCCACCCTCGGGCACCCTCTGTCCTCTCCGGGTTGAGCAGGAGGGTTTTCTTCACCCTCATTGATTCACACTCTTTGCACACCTCCACCCAAAGCCGGGCCCGGTGCAGACTGTTGGTGACTTGGCAGTGCACCAGGCAAACCGTGTTATTCCCTCTGGGGAGATCTCTGTCAAAGGAACACAGCCTGGGATCAAAGCTGTGGCCGAATCCCACCATTTACACCCATGAGCTAAGCCAACAGAGAGACTTTGGAAAAATCAATCAAATATTGATACCCAGAAAGAAGAATGCAATCAGAACAGCTGGCTTTGCCCCCCGCTGCTACCAGGATACCAACAGGGCTCGGCGAGATTAGGAATAAGTGTGCCCATAAGGAGAGAGAAGTGAGACAGATGAGAGCACGCTGCTGGCGAGCAGACATCATCACTCGATTTGCCTGGATCGCCGAGAAGACAGATAGCCCTTCACCTGCTCAAAGACAAGAACTATGAACTCTGTCCTGTTCAATGAAAAACAAACCTCAATAGTTTCCAAATGCTATTGTTTTTACAATGAACACTAACCCCCAATTCAGAACCTGCTAGCTAGAGAGATGAACTATACTCTAAATGTCACATGAAAAGTAACTACAAAACAAAGCCTTAGAAATAACGTTATTAGATCAGATCGAAAAACATGGCTTTTCTCATGGACACCGATCTCTCCACTCTCACCAACATTTGGGGGCACCAGGCAGATGGCGAACGGGGTAACCCGGACGCACTCTTCTCACTCACCGGGGGCGGAAGAGACACGCGACTTGGGGTCTACAGGTATCAGACCCGAGTCGAAGTTTCAAACCAGCGGAGAGTTTTTATAATGAACTGATGTTGGATTTTTGTCAGATCTTTTTTGCATGGATTGAGTTGATCCCAAGCCTTTTTCTCTTGTTCCGTTAATATGCTGAATTGCACTGGTTCACAAGCGGTGAGAGCTCGGCCTGCACGCCACCCGTCCCCTAGCCGCTCTGCGCCCATGCGACCTTCCCTTCACAGGTGCCATCCAATGTGCAGTGGTGGTCAGTGAGGCGACACTGGGCCTCTGATACAGCAAGTCTTCGAGGGGGAAGAAACCCCGTCTCTATTTCTCGCCTGTCCAGTGAGGCCTGGAGAGGACACATAACTTCCCAGGTCTCCACGTCGGCAGGTGCAGAGCTGAGGGTCCCTCCAAGGACCTCCGGGTGTGAGTCTCTCACCCCCACCGCAGGCCTGGCGGGTGACGCAGACCCACGCGGCCCGCTGCACGGAGGACGTGCTGTGTCGGTGGGCACGGAGCGTGATCCCTCATAAAGCGCAGTTGGGAGGTTCAGGACCCTCCCGCGGAGCGATCGTGTCACAGGTAACGCCCAGGTGCGGGGGGACCGATGTCCTGGAGGGGCTCTCGCTGAAATGCGTGGGAGAGAGGGCTCTCGGAGAGCTCCCACTCGAGGGGCCCAGCAGCTCTTCCCGCACACGGTTACGCAGCTCGTTCTGTCCGCTCCACACACCTGGGCAGCAGCCGCTGCCGGGGATCCTCTTGGTCTCACCACAGCCCTGGGCTGGAGGCAGGAACTCTGGGAAGAGGAGGCCGGAAGTGCTAGTGGAGAGGTCGAGTCCACCGGCCTCTCTTTCCTTTCCTCTTTTCTTTTTTTTTCTCTCTTTTTAATAAAAAAATGTATTTTATTGATTTTTTACAGAGAGGAAGGGAGAAGGATAGAGAGTCAGAAACATCCATGAGAGAGAAACATCGATCAGCTGCTTCCTGCACACCTCCTACTGGGGATGTGCCCGCAACCCAGGTACATGCCCTTGACCGGAATCGAACCTGGGACCTTTCAGTCCGCAGGCTGACGCTCTATCCACTGAGCCAAACCGGTTTTGGCTCTTTTCTCTTTTTAATGTATTTTTTTTTATTTCAGACAGGAAGGGAGAAGAAGAGAGAGATAGAAACATCAATGATGCGAGAAAATCATTGATCAGCTGCCTCCTGCACGCCCCACACTGGGGATAGAGCCCACAACCTGGGCATGAGTCCTGACAGGAATCGAACCGTGACCTCCTGGTTCATAGGCTGTAGCTCAGCCACTGAGCCACGCTGGCCGGGCGGCCTCTCTTTTCTGGATGCATCGTGAACTAAGTTCGCCGGCCCTTTAAGAACCAAGAATGAGAACGTCCCACAGACTCGGGGCCGACTCCCCAACAGCTCTCCTCCTCCAGTGGACGCTTCACTGGACTTTTGATGACATGCTGACCGTTCCCCAAACCGAACACTGGGCGCCTCTCTCTCTCTCTCTCTCTCTCTCTCTCTCTCCCCCCCCCCCTGTACTGAATGCTTGTGGGCCTCCCTGGCTCCTCCTGCCGCCCAGCACCTGGGCTCCGGGAGCTGGCAGCCCTGAGCAGGGCCGCAGCCTGGTCAGCCCTGAGCAGGGCCGCAGCCTGGTCAGCAGACTCGGACACACTGCAGGCCAAGCCGCCTCCGGCACGCAGAGAGCTCACGCTCCCGGAGGAGATTGGCAGCGACTCAGTTGCCACACAGCTGCAAAGGGCGTTAGGGCAGCGCTGCCTGAGAAATGAGATGCTGAGTGAGGACATGCTGCCCTGGATGGATGTGAGGGGAAGCCACGGGCGGAGACATGACCGCAGCAGCGAGGGGGGGAGAGGGGAGGGCGGGAGAGAGTCCCTCCAGCTGCAGAGAAGGAGCTGTGTCGGTCCACAGCCAGCGTGACTCGGGGCGAGTGTGCGGTCTACCAGCAAGCCGGCCCACGAAGGAGAGGGAGCTCGCCGCGCTGCGTCAGGGCTGTCCGGCGCCCGGAACGCCCGTGTGAGGGGTTCCCAGAGGGTGAGGCCCAAGTCCCCAGAGGGTGTCCGCTTCCTGCAGGGGCACTGGAGTCCCTGAGCCCGTGCCCTCCTCCCTGGGGGTCTCCCCCGAGAAGCCGTCATCGCACTGATTTATTCGGTGACGTTAATAGTGCGGCCACTTAGAGGGTCACAGAACCCCGAGCCGGAGCGATTCCCGGGGGAACCATGTCTACGGGGCCGCCTGGAGGACAGCGGCTGCTTCATTTGTCTCTGCATCCCGCGCTGTGTAGGGCGCCTGTGAGGGCGGAGTCCCTGGGGGAGGGAGCAGCCAGGTCTGCCCTTCAACCTGCAGTGTCGCCACGTGTCGGCTTCCTATTTCCCTTTCGTGATGTTTAAAACGGTTTCACTGGTGCGTCCTCCACGCCAGCGGCGAGACTGCCCGGGCTCCTGAGAGGGGACTGGCCCTGCCGCCAGCCTGGCGCCTGGACCGAGGACCGGAAGGGAGAGCCGTCCTCTGAGCCGCTGGGTCTGGCGGGAGACACGCTGCCTGCACCCACGACACGGCGTGAAGATCTTGGAGAAGCTTGAACGCCGCCGCTGAGATGACAGGACGCGGCCAAGTCACAGCACGAAACAGAAACAGAGAAGCAAAGCAACGCGCTGATCGCTGGCGGGTCGCTCCCGCCCACGGAGAAGCCGGCGCCGGCGGGACTCACGCTGGACGGACCTTCCTCGGAGACCGCGTGGGCCCCCTCGCCCCACGGCGCGGCCTGCGGCGCTGAGCTTCACTCCCCACCTGGACGGCGGGGCTCTGAGAAAGCCGAGGCCGTTCACGGAGACGGACAGTCGCCGGCCCGGACGCCCTGCACAGGTGTCAGGCAGGATGCTCGGTGTGTGAGGAGTGGCCGCTGTGTGAGACACAGGAGACCCGTCTCCAGCAGCACCCACGCCGTCTTCCCCGTTCTCATGTTAACCCTGCAGGGCCCTAGTCATGGGGCACTGGGACCGACCCCTCCGGCTTCCGCGGGCTGATCCTGCCCGTCTGTTTTCCAGCCTCCACGTGTATAGCTGGAAACCGGTCACAGGGGGAGTGTTTACACCAGGGGATGCGGCAGAAGCGACAAGCCCGGGCCTTTGTGTCTCCCTCGCCCTAGAGACAGCTACTAGCTTCCGAGCACACAGCCGGAGAACACGGCTTCTGCCAGTTCAAGTGGCTTCTACCCTTCTCAGATCTAGGAAACAGGGCATTTTCTATTTGGTTTGTCCCAGCTCCCTCAGACACCAGCACGCCCGTGGATTAGTGAAATAATCAGAATTCGCCAAGGAGAGGGAGGGGGAATGTTCTAAATCTGAAGCCCGTGTCCACCTTCCTGAGAGGAATTTAAATTCCAAGGTCTATATATTCTCCGATTCCATATGGCGCCGGGAGGTCTCGGTAAATACCACTCAATGGCTCTGATTCAGTCACAGTCACACATAGCTGCGTGCAGCCAGCTGCCATCTGCCGGACTCTGCGAAGGAGGCCTTGGTCCCCGTCCAGGGAGCGGTGCTCACGGACTCACCTCCAACCTGCCCGAGACGGAGCCACCAGTTCCTCCCTGGTCGCGGGAAGATGACACGACGTTCACTTTCTTACAAGTGGCTTCAGTCTACGAGCCGGAGGGAGGCCAAGCTCTCGGTCTGCTGGTGCCTCTCACGGTGAGTCCACGGCCGGGAGGCTCCTGGACCTAAGAATATGGGGGTGCTTCATGGACCTGAGAATATGGGGGTGCTTCATGGACCTCCTGAGAATATGGGGGTGCTTCATGGACCTCCTGAGAATATGGGGGTGCTTCATGGATCTCCTGAGAATATGGGGGTGCTTCATGGACCTAAGAATATGGAGGTGCTTCATGGACCTCCTGAGAATATGGGGGTGCTTCATGGACCTAAGAATATGGGGGTGCTTCATGGACCTAAGAATATGGGGGTGCTTCATGGACCTCCTGAGAATATGGGGGTGAGGGGCTGGAAAAGAGCTTCCCACTCACCCTGCCCCAAACCCACACTAACTCTATCATGAACTTGACTCGGTTTCTGATTTGGTCCCTGAAACACTGATGATCTCTTCAGCCAAGGTCCTGAGATGAGAGCTAGGGCCCTGCCCAGAGCCCAGAGCCCAGAGCGCGGTTTGATGCGACGGGGACGCGGTGCCGTGGGAACACACACGGCACAGAAGCAGCAGAGCACCCGTGGGAGGCGCCGCAGGCCTGTGGGGTGATGTCTGACCTGCCCTGCTGCCCGGCCCCGGGCGTGTTGCCTTCTCGATTCTGAGCAGCGTGGCATGTAAGCGCTCGTATTGTTCCCTCTCCCCCCACTCCCCCATCACAAAAGGAGGAATTTAACCTCATATCCTCGCTCTGAAATTAGCCCTATTGTCAGAAGATGGCAGCTGGATCCTGACTTCAAGAGCTTCGCGCTGGAATTAAACAGCCTTTCCGAAGCCATTGTGTGGCTTCCCACAGCCCCGTAATGGCCCCTCAGCCAACCATTTGCAGGAGACTCGGGTAAGTAAGATAAAAAGACCCGCGTTCTCCGGAGCGGCTTTTACGAGCTGGGTCAGAGAGCCCCTCCGCGCTGCTCATTCCCAGTCGAGTTTCCTAATCGTCTCTCTCCTCGGCGAACAGATGCCCGGCCTCATGTCGGAACCAGACCGCGCCACCGCTGCGATGCCATCCCGCGCCTTCCTCGCTGAGCCGCGTCCCTAGCAGATGGCGCGATGCTGCGGGCACACTCCTTCCTGTTAATTACCAGCCTTCGCTCCAGATGGAAATGTCAGTCAGCCTCGCAGGTCCCGGCTCCTGCCACTGCCTCAGCCCCCAGCCCTCCACCTAGGCCAGGCGCTGCCAACACGCACCATGTGTTTTGTGACTGCTGACGAGGCAGGCAACAAAAAACCCCTGACGCCATGAATATTCATGGCGGGATGGTGAGAGTTCTGTTCACGGCGCTGCTGAGAGCCGCCCAAAGGGGTTTGCACCTCCGAAGAACGTTCCCTGCCCCTTGTTTCCTGACGCCGCCGAGGCTCAGAGAGGTACCCACAGAGGTTGCCATGGCAACATGGAGAGGCCCATGACACGTGGCCGTTTGGAGCCTTCTGCAGGCACATCGGTTTCTGACGGACGTTCTTCCCACACCTTTCGGGGTCACTTACTATTCGTGTCCTGTTGGAAACGGACCAATAGCCAGCAAGCTGCACGGATGAGCTGATAACCGAGGTCCCGATCAGCTCATGTGCACAGACTAACCGCATACGGCGTCTCCCCTCTCCTGGCCTCCAACCCTACTAATTGCAGATAAGTGAGCGTCAGCAGTATTTCTCTTTTCATTAAGTCAATCACTCTGCTCCCGGGGGAAACAGTTAACAATTAAAAAATGGGTATTTTTCTCAGGTTTATAGGAGAAGGTTGGGGCTCGGGCTTTGAGAGGAGAGACAGGGAGGGGAGGCCTGGACCAGGCTGCTATTGAAGGGATTTCAGGGCAGACCCGCTCAGCTGCTCACCGTCGGGGGGAGGGAGGGCGGGGAGAGAGGGGATGCGGGCTGCAGATGAGGCCGGTTGTGGGGGGCGGGGGGAGACGCCGCAGCAGCTCCCCGGTTGGCTTCCTGCCCCCACATTTTACTCCGGAGAAACCAACATTAAATTTCCCAAACTGGGCCCAGGAGCGCCGTGCTGAACAGAATCCTCTCCCGGAGGTCACGGCCGGCCAGGGAGGGCGAGTGGGCGGGGGTGGTGTGTAGGCTGAGCGTGGCTTTCATGAGTCCCAAAGATTAGTTTTTTATAGAAAATGTGCGTCTTTTTCCTGCGGTCTCTCTTGTTCTGGAATGAGGCTCCCTCTCTGGGGTTCCTGTGGGGAAGAAGGTGCCAGTGAGGACGGGAGGCGGGGCTCCTGGGCTGAGGTCTGTGTGTCGGGTCCACGGAAGGCCGCTCATGTGAGTCGTGAGGCCCATGCCTTCATGGCCAGGTTTCTTCTGAAGAAGATTTGATGTGTGTGCTGTTCACGTTTAGAAGTAAAAGAAAGCCCGTCCAGGTCATTTACAGACAGAACAGAGACGGGGTCTTTTTCAAGGGCCCCCGATAGCCTGTGCTGCTGTTTCTCAGGTCCTGGGCAGGGGTGCAGCTCCAGGGCGGGTGTGGCGATGTGCAGCCCGGGCTCTCCATCCCCGGGTTCAAAGGTCACTGTGAGGGCGTCTGGCCATGCAGACTGAGTGTTTAACAGACCCACGAAATAATAATAATAAAATGACAATAATAATAACAATAAATGTTGGTATATGTACACGGACATAATTTCATTACAAAATGTACCCATATAAAGAATGTATAGCACATAATTCACACATAGCAATAAAACACACAATGCTCTTTCCTGCAGACTCTGCACATTCAGCCGATTCTTACAGGATGCGCTCATTGACTTTTGCCAAGCTCTGTGCCTGTAGCCAATCTACTGTTGTAATTCAACCACGATGATAGCTCTTTCCCCGTTAAATGACCATTAAGTCTGAGACGTGACCTATCGTCACACTGCTTCCCACTCTCACACCAATTGCGTTCGTGGGACTGAAACCTCGTCCAGCTTCTCGCTGCGTGTGAGAACCTCCCTCCTTGCTCCATGGCGCGAGGGACGGACTGGATGCCGCACTCCAACCCGACATCCTTCCTCTCCGTGGCTGTGCTGCTCACAGGCAGGCGCTGCCACACACTCTCACGTGGAATCTGCAACATTGTCTCCATCCTTCTAAAGCAGTGGTTCTCAACCTTCCTAGTGCCGCGACCCTTTAACACAGTTCCTCATGTGGTGGTGACCCCCAACCATAACATTATTTTCGTTGCCACTTCATAACTGTAATTTTGCTACTGTTATGAATCGTAATGTAAATATCTGATAGGCAGGATGTATTTTCATTGTTACAAATTGAACATAATTAAAGCATAGTGATTAATCACAAAAACAATATGTAATTATATATGTGTTTTCTGATGGTCTTAGGCGACCCCTGTGAAAGGGTCGTTCGACCCCCAAAGGGGTCGCGACCCACAGGTTGAGAACCGCTGTTCTAAAGCCTCGTCACTTGACAGAGCAATCAATCAGATTCCATCTCTAGTGTTTGCCAGTTCCTGTGGCATAAACACTCCAACGGTGGCCAAGATCAAGTGCCCAGCCCGATGTCACCGGGTGCCAAGTGGGCACGATGCACAGGGGCACACTGAGGGTTTAACAGGGGCTGCGTTTCACATCCAACTTACAAAGTTCTTGAAAACTTAGCCACAGGCCAGTGCGTCAGCTCCAACACTCTGCGTGCGTGCAAACCTCGGTCTCCTCCCCCCCTCTCCCAGGGCGACGCCGCCTCCCAGTGTGAGTGCACAGATGGTGAAACCACACAGTGACAGCCTCACGCAGAAGGGGCTGGGCCATGGCTGTGTGGAAGGAACGGAGTGGTGCGCACGCAGTGACGCTGGTGGAAATGGGGAAAGCAAACAGGCGGAGATGCAAGGGCCTGTGGCCGATTTGTGCCGAGGGAGACTGAAGGGGAAAATGAAATTGCAGAGGAGGCCACGGGCCTGGGGCACCCGGCTCAGGGCAGAGCCGGGCGGAAGGGGCGTGCTCTGCCCCTGGGACGTGGCGAGATGTGGCTACATGGAGAGGAAGAAATATTTCAGTAATCCGTCCAGGGGACACTTACTAACTACCCTCAAAGACACAAAATTAGTCTGAAGAACGCTTCATCCTCTATGCAGACAAGGGACTCAAAGTGCATCTCCAGATTCCCGAGGGCATTGAAGGCGCTAAGTTAGCCTGAGGAAGTGCACACTGGAGCCACAGGACAGTCAGGGAGACGTGAAGACAGCACAGGGACGACAGTCAGTGACGTCGTGGTGACTGTGAACAGTTACCTGTGGAAAAATAAACCCTCCATTTCTAAAAGAAAAATGAGTAAATATATTATAGTCCACCTACCTATCCATCCATCTATCCATTCATCTGCCTGACAAACTCATTAATTACCTTGGGAAACCATCAGAGGAAGAAAATATATCAAAATGCTAACAGTGATTCTTGCTAAGGAATAGGCTAAGGGTGATTTGGGGACTCTACATTTTTCAAATTTTCTACATTAAGTAAGTTTTGCTTATATAACCAGAAAAGTTTAAGTTAACTTAGGAAAGAAATATACTGCTTTCTAGTCGTGCAAGGTTTGAATCGGGACCTACACTTTTATCCGGCTGGAACCTCTGTTATCTGGGTAACGTTGGAAAGTTCCTTGCTCTTAGGCCTGAAGTTTCATGTCTTCAGAGGGACCTGGATACTCAGGAGGTCACAGTGAGGGCTCTTCACGAATCCGTGGCGGGTGGTAAGTACGCGCCAGTTTCCTTCCCCACGTTCCACACCCTTCCACGTGGTACCCACCAACGAAGCCAGAGGATCCAGCTCAGACCTCGGTCGGCTCGTTAATGGTATCAAAGAGCCGCCTCCACATCCTCTCCCCTCCCGGGGTCAGGCCCGCGGAATCTAAGGAGTCTCCGCATGCGGCCGGCCTGCGTGGGCCTGGTGCTCTCCGGAGCTTCTGCTGGGACTCTCGTGCTCCTCCGTTTGCCAGGAACTCCAGGGCGCACCCGTCTGCTCACCATGCTGCGCGGACCCTGCAGGGGGAAGGCGCATCCTGGGCAGCCGTCCCCAGAACAGCAGCCCCGCAGATGCTGGTCGGGGGCCGGCTCCAGTGGAAAGGAAGACCGCATCCTGCAAAAGCAGGACGGCCCGGCCTGCAGGCGAGGCGGCACTGGAGACGCATCTGAGCCTCCGAACGAGGAAAAGGGAAGCCTCCATCGGGGGCAGGCGATGCCATCCAGGCGGCTCTGGGGACTGCGACGGTGCCAGCGACAGTGCCAGCGAGGAGGCCGCATGGCTTCTAAGGAAGCCAGGCCCAGGGCAGCTCAGCCGAGTGGGGGAGCAGCCAAACTCACCAAGGCCGGCGCCAGCCGCAACAGCTGGTGAGAGAGTTAACTGCAGGCCAAGCGGGCGACTGACTCTTCCCCTCTGGCCAGAGAAGGAAGAAAACATCTCAGGGATCAGAGCCACGGGCCTTTCTTTGCCTTTCCTTCCTCCTGCCAGGCTTCTGGGGCGCAGGGGGCAGGCGAGCAGCACAGAGGAGCTCAGGGCTTGAAGGGTGCGAGCAAGTGACACCCCAGTGCCGAGATCCGAGCGGGGGCGGGGGTTCAAGGCAGAAGCCCGCGCTGTGCAGGAGGACGTGGGGGTGACGGAGCGCTTCAGAGCAGAGCCCTGGGTCTCCGGCTCTTAGAGAACTGCTGGGCCCTGGCGTTTGCACAGAGAATGGCATCGACGTGTCCCACGGGGCCTCTGCTTCTGAGATTTACCTGCCCAGGGCGTGGGCTGTCAGCATTGACCTTGGACGTGCCCAGGCAGAGGGTGTCGGTCAGGGACAGGGAAGGGTGGCAGAGGGCCCTGGCATTGGGTGGAACCTGCACCCCTCCAAGGGAACCCTGGGAAAGGCAGTTTGCCACCTGGTGGCTGGGGGACTGAATTGCAGGTGCCCGCTCCCCTCCCGCGATGGCATCTCTGAAGCCAGGTGCCACAGAGTGCCCTGCCCTCTGCAAGGGCAGCGTGCCCCGCCCCCTGTCCCCTCTCCCCTTCTCCTTTATTCTCTCCCGCCCCCTTCGTGATTCAGCAGGGGCTGGGCACCCCTGGGGTCTGATGGTGCCGTCAGTTTGCGACACACAGAGACGACGGAGGGAGCAAGAACATGGACCAGGAGTCACAGCCCAGGGAACAGAGTGCAACGTGTCTGCGGCTGCAGAAGGTCCCGTGCAGCCCGTCCTGTTGGCTGCAGCGAGCCTCCTGCCTCGGGCCAGCCAGGCCTTCCCGACTCCCTCCCCCGGAAAGCTGGTCGGAGACCCCTCCTTTGTGGGGGAAGGGGTGTCACTGGCCTGGGTGGAGCTCAGAATGGAGCCCTTCTTCCTTTCTCGGGTTCATATCAAAGTCCTGTGACTCGTTCCTTTTCCCAGTCACAGGATGGAGGGCGTGTGCTCCCTCAGCGGCCAACCATGATGTGCAACTGAGAGGGACATGCTGCCCGTCCTTGAAGATGGCAGAGACGCGATGACAGCGTAGGAGCCACATCCTGCTGCTCTGACCTTGCGGGCATCAGAGCGTCCAGACCCTGTGGCCAAGGGCAAGGGAGCCCCAACCCACCTCCACTCCCACTCATTCTCCGAGGCCTGATCTTCTCACCGGTCAGATGGGAATGAAAGGCCTACCTGCATAGTCAGGGCTCTCCAAAAAGGAAACCAGTGGGAGGGAGGGAGGGAGGGAGGGAGGGAGGGAGGGAGGGGGAGGGAGGGAGAGAGAGAGAGAGAGAGAGAGAGAGAGAGAGAGAGAGAGAGATTTATTCTAGGACGTAGCTCCCATGGTTACGAGGCCCAGGAGTCCCAGGGTCTGCCCGTGCAAGCGGAAGAAGAAAGCGAGCAGCAAATTCAGTCCAAGCCCAAGGCCTGCGGACCAGGGGCTGACGGTGCAGGTCCCAGCCTGAGCCTGGAAGCGGGGACGGAGGCCTCTGCTCCAGGAGCGAGCGCGTCCCTTCCTCGCCTTCACGTTCTCAGACTCTCTCGGGGTCTGGCTGGCGCCACCCGCACCGCTGAGGGCGTCTCCCTCGCTGCGTCCCCTGGTCCAAAGCTAACCTCTGCCCCCGACGCCCACAGACACACCCAGAAACAAAGCTTGCCAGGCTGGCGGGCAGCCCGTAGCCGCCCAGCGGACCCTGCAATGAGCCATTAGGCTGCGTCCACGTTTCCTGGAGGATGAAGCGAGACGGTGGGAAGTGGGGGAACTTCGCCTCTTCCGAGCCTCCCCCCTCCTTCCCTGGCTGCAGCGGGTGTTTGCTTGTTGTCCACGCACCATCGTCTTTCCAACGCGGGCGCCACGTGCTTGGCGCTCCTCACCTGGCACGTCCTTTGGCCCCGACCCTCCCACAGCCCGTGCCCGACTGTCTCCTGGCAGCTTACAAACACCAACCCAACCCTCACGACCATCCTGCCCTGGCCGTGGGCGCCACTCGACCCGGAGGAGTCTGCCTGCACGTCCCAGGTCATCGTGAGCCTGACGCCCCCTCCGCGTCCGACTGTGGGAGGGGCCGTGTGTGCCAATCGGAGACGCCCCCCGCCTTCATGTCACAATGTCACAGCCTCTCAGAGGGGCCTGCCCCTCCCTCCTCAGGAGGAGCCGTGTCAAAGGCAGCGACGGCCCCTTGCTGGGCCTCATGCTCGCTGGGCCCTTCCCCGGTGTGGGGGGTGGAGGCTGTGATTGGGGGACGGCTCTGCCCTCAGGGGAGAGTCCCACACTCTGGAGACTCAGGGGAGAGGCAGCCGGAGAGGATGCCGGCACCTTTGCAAGATGCTGCGTGGTCCCCCCCGCCCCAGCTCCCTGGATGCAGAGAGCGGGTGACTAATTGCCCGCGAGGAGAGCGAGCTCTGCGCTGAAGGGTTTCGGTGGCGTGTTTACCGCGGGGAGAGTGCGTCCGCGTTAAATAAGTCAAAACACAGAGCGGAGCCTGGAACGGCTCCTTCGCTGCGAGCGGCTCGATATAGAACCGAGATCATGTCCAAGTCGCAGCTCCGTGAGAGGAGATAAACCATCTGCTTCCCCGATCCGTCCCTGGAAATGCGGTCACGTGGCAGCTGATGATTAAACGACTGAAAAAACTCCCTTCGGTGGGAGCTGCGCCCCTGGTTCAGGAGACAGACGGTTGCCCGCAGCGGGAGGGGCAGCCCGGCCCGAGGAGCGGCCACGTGTCTGAACGTGACTCGCAGGTTCTTGGGGGGGCCCTGCGCTGCCCTGTGTTTGCAGATGGACAGAGACGGGGATTCCTGGACCGGGGCCGACAGGCATCCCCGAGAGACCCCGCGCCCGGCCGGATGCGGCGCCCTCACGCTGCTGGCTCGTGGAGGGCGAGTCCCACACCCACAGGAGAAGAGGACGTGGTCACCCCCGGCCAGAGCCATGTGGGCCGCAGGCCGAGGGACCGGAAGGAAGGACGGCTCGGCCTCCCACACTCTCCCCCGGCCTCAGCGCTCCGCTGCCGTGGCCCAGCGCCACTGCTGGGGCGTGAAGCCCGTCCATGGCTCAGGCGGACGGTGCAGGGCAGCCAGTGGCCGGCAGGAGCGGGCGGCTGTGAGGCCAGCAGGGCCTGACGAGTGGGAGCAGGAGGCACCTCGCGAGTAGCTGGGGACGGCCACTGAGAGGTGACACCGCAGGACACGGGGCCGAGGTCACCAGTGGGCACCTGGCCCTGAGGTCCTCGGGGTAGGAGATGCAACACCAGGGAGCCACCACCTTCGGAGACAAAGGAGAGGCTGGCTCCTCCCGCCTCCCGCCTCCCACCTCCCGCCTCCCACCTCCCGCTTCCCGCCAGGGCTCCCCGCTGCGCGGCAGCTGGGACAGGTAGCCCAAGGCTCGGCCTCCTGGGTTTCAGCGCAGGGGGGGGGGGGGGGGGAG
The DNA here is from genome assembly GCF_000147115.1 of Myotis lucifugus. Classification (NCBI taxonomy): domain Eukaryota; kingdom Metazoa; phylum Chordata; class Mammalia; order Chiroptera; family Vespertilionidae; genus Myotis; species Myotis lucifugus. The sequence goes on from NW_005871911.1 coordinate 19,064, forward strand.
GGGGCACAAGCTGCAGGGAGAGACCAAGACCCACAGGAGCTCTGTGACCCCCACGCGGCGTCGGCCTTGGTCAGACCCCTGCCCCGGAGCACGGTCCTCGGCTTCAGGAGAAACTCCCTTCTCCGGGAAGAGGTGCCAGGACCACAGGGCCCCCAGGCTCCCACTTTCCCCCCGTTTGCGAAACAGAAGCCCATGTGCTGTTCCAGGCCCTGCCACACGCCCGAGCACGCGCCGGCGCCACGGAGGAAGGTAAATATTTGCACAAAGGAACAGACTCGGGTTTATCATCTTAAGAGGAAATCTCATCCGACGAAAAGCGAGGTGAACATATGTTATTAGGGAACAACGCACTCCATGGGGCTCAGCCTCCTGCGAACAGCGTCTGGTGGCTCAGGTTCACACCGCGCCCACCCTCAGAGACGGTGTGACCCAGGGGGGCGGACTCTCAGCGAGAGGGCCTTTCACCCCCAGAGTCACGGGGCAGAAGGCGCAGGGAGCCACGAACCACGAGGCAAAGCGGTGCCGTCCAGGTGACGCGGAAACTTACACCTTCGCATAGGAGTCGGTCGTCGGAAGAGCTGTCCCACCAGGGGTGTCACACAATGTCCACGGGACAAAAAGACAAGACTGGGCGAGAGTTGCGGAGAGAAGCATTGAACACAGGTACCACCGGGGAGCATGCGCGCGCGCGCACACACACACACACACACTATATATGATTTTATATGTTAATTCATGATTTACATATATATGAAAACCAGCATTTGTTAAGTGCCTACTATGTGACCGCTTCCACATCGAATACGTTGTGTAACGAACGCGGTAACTTCCTGATGCAGATATCACCGCGAGCAGCACATGGCGGAGGGAGACGAGTGGCTGGCCCCAGGGCAGCCTGCCAGCACCTCGAGGACGGTCTGTGTGGCTCTCAGCTCTCGTCTCATCACCGCCCTCACCACCTAGCGGTCTGTACTAGGGACACATTTAAATGAGGTTTTAGATTCTCTCAGCCTCTTGGCCTGGTTGGGGGTGAATGGAGGTCATCGCAGAGCCCCCAGGAGACCAGGGGGCAACAACCCCGGGACTTCGTGGTCACAAAGACATCAGGACCGACGCGGAATGGGGTCTCCCGCAGCCGTCCCCGAAACCTGCTCTCTCCCGCCTCCTGTCCCGGCTCCGTTAAAGCGAGCGGCAGTCACATGGTGCAATTGAGTTTGAAAGCCATTTCCTCAGAGTTCGCATAAACCGTCATAAAGGGAGAACGGGAGCACTTAGCCTCCAATTACACAGGAGCCGCTGTCTCCCCAGGCTCCCGAGCGTGTGCTCTTCAGGGCGATCCCCCGGAACAATAGCGCAGGTGCTCGGCCTTCAGTGCGCGCCCTGCCTCCGGGGGTGGGGAGGCGCCCACACCTGTTTCTCCTCTCCATTCGCTCCTGGCCTGGCTGCTTTGCCCAAAGTCAAGATTGGTGTGGCCAGCCCGGCCCGTGTGGCTCAGTGGTTGAGCGTCGACCTATGAACCAGGAGGTCACAGTTTGATTCCCGGTCAGGGCACAGGCCCGGGTTGGGGGCTTGATCCCGTGTGGGGCGTGCAGGAGGCAGCAGATCAGTGATTCTCTCTCCTCGTTGATGTTTCTGCCTCTCCCCCACTCCCTTCTTCTCTAGAATCAATGAAAATATATTTAAAAAAAAGATTGGTGTGGCCAGTCTCTCAACAATGGCCGGTGGAGTCCGGAGGGGGGATGGGCCCCAACTTATTCTAGACGAGTGTCCGCCTCATGTCGCATAGAGATGGAGCTGACAGGTGAAGATGAGTTGGGAAATGGTGTGTTTGGTGAAAGGTCACGGAAGGAAGGAAGGGAGAGGACGGCTGTAACTGACACCTGATCCACGTGGGATGGGGTGGGGTGGGAAGCCGAGGCGTCGCTGTGGCCCTGCTTGGCTGGAGGTGGGGTCCCGGGAAGGACATGGACCCGCTGCGCCGGAGGAGCGGGCGGAGGACGGCCCTCCAGGCCCCGAAAGCGGCACTGGGCTCCCTTCCCCACAGGGAACTCGCACAGACACCGGCGACTTCCATCCCTGACGGCACACCCATGTGGGGGCCACGCCCACACCTATTCCTGCGCTGGCAGCCGCCCCCAGTGCATCCAACTCTCTCTGTTCCCTCTCGGTTACCTCCTCATCTGCCTGGAACAGAATAGCCACATAAGCTGCAATCCTTTTTGCTTGGTTTAACGTAAAGGTACTGAATAATGAATTCTTAAAGTTAAACAGATTTTTAAAACTCATACTCTCCACCTCCTGAAAGTGGTTGGCATTATTCTAACGTTGATGTTTTTAGGTCTGAGTGTTATAATTCCGATAGAAAGCTCGTATCCTATAAACGTGCCCATTTGTTTTTCATCAAAACTTTCTTTGAATTCTCGTCTCATGACGACGCTGGTGCCTCATGGGAGCTCCAACCCTCACCGGCCGGTCCGAGCCAGTGCCCCGAAGGCTCCCGCTCCCCAGTCACACAAAAGGCTCGAGAGAAAACCGGGTGCTTTTGAATAATGAGCATCACATTCTTGAATGTAAACTCATTCTCCTAGTTTACGTTGCTTACTTAAATATTTAGAATATGGCTTTAATTACCATGAAACTGTACTAAACATCCACCTGTCAGTGAAAAAACAAAACCTGATTATTTTTGTTAGATTCGCATCCTCCCCAGAGGGAAACAGGTGTGGGAACCTGCAGGTATTTATCCACCAACAGGAGAGAAAGGATATCTGGGAACCGTGCGGAGACGTAAACACGGGTAATCTTGAGACCGGCGCCGCCGGAGGAATGCGATTCCAAACCCCAACGAGGGAGACTCCAGGTGAGCGGGGAGCCACCCTCCCCGTGCCGCCTCCTGCTCGGAGCTGCAGGTTCAGGTGACGCCTCCTCCGCTGTGCTAAGGGGCCTCCAAGTGCCACACGCGGAAATGAAGTCCTCAGGGCTTCTTAAGAGCAAAGTGGTGGCAAGGAGGACAGCAAGTGAGATCGCCAATCGTGTAGCAGATGCGAGGGTCGGATGGGACAGCCATGGGCGGGTTTTGCAGCAACTTGTGGCCCCGAACACCTGGCCCCGTGGTGGGTTTAGAGAAGACCTCCCCCCGGTGACCACTGCACCTGGACCTTCTGTTCCAGCCCGTGGCACAGGACTCCCAGGTGAGGACACAGGAGACGACCTGCCACCGGCCGCGGGCGACGCCTCAGGAGAGCTCGCCTGCTGGTGTTTGATCTGAGACCGGCAGCCTGCAGACGGAGGAATATATGTCTCCAGTTCAAGCTGGGAAGCCTGTGGCGTTCATTCTGGAAGCTCACGCTCACCAAAGGTCCAAAGAGCTGCCCTGGCCCCGGGCTGGCCCAGGCAGCAGGCCCAGGGGCACCTGCGGAGGCGAGACTCTGGGCTCCTGGGAATGGAGCCCCCAGGGGGCGGGCGGAATGCTGGGCCCGGCCTGGGCGCTGGCCTCCCTCGTCTGGACGCACACGTGTCATTGCATTTGTCAGTTCTTCCTCCGTAAAGTGGGAATAAAAGCGTGTGTGGGTGGGACAGCCCACTGCGAACAGGTTTCCAGGGCCAGTGCTCCCGGCTGCACGTCGGATCGTTTTCAACCTGAAATCGTTTTCAACCCGACCCCAGGTCACGCCCAGACCAGTGACAGCGGGCCCTCTGGCGGGTGGGACGCAGGCCCCGCGCCTAAGCTCGCTCCTTACCTGGGCCCAGCTGCAGCCCGCCCGGGACAGGGGCCTGCGAGACAGCCTCCTCGCGGTCTCCCCGCATGGGCTAGCCCGCAGTGTACCCGTGGGCATTATTTTCACCCCTGAAATGTGACACCCCGTAATGGCCTCACTACTAGCTGTTCCACAGCACAGACAGGAAACCCTCGTCCTGTTCTCCGCGCGTAAGACGAAAAGAGAACGTGTCCCGGCTCCCAACCCGAAAAGGAATAACAGTAACAACACAGCGAACAGCGCAGCGGCCTGGGCCGTTTGTCCAGCGTCTGTGTTTCCGGCCGCGGGAGAAGCGCACAGTCCATCCACCGGTC
>NW_005871911.1:23904-37448 GCF_000147115.1 Myotis lucifugus
ATGACAAGACGGGACTGGACTTGCAGGAGGAGGTGCTTTCAGGGGGGAGGAGACCTTGAGCCAGGAGCGCTCCTTCCCGCGCAACCCCTCTCCCCCCCCCCCCTCTTGGGGCACCCCCCTTCCCGCCCCCCCTCCTGTTGCCCCCCCTCCCCGCCCCCCTCCTGTGCCCCCCCCTCCCCGCCCCCCTCCCTGTGCCCCCCCTCCCCGCCCCGCTCCTGGGCCCCCCCTCCCGCCCCCCAGCCAAGCTCTCAGCCAGCTCACCGGGGAACTGAGGAAGCCTGACCAGCACCAGGCAAACAGGATTCTAATCAGTGCCTCACGGAGAGGCAGCTGCGAACCCCAGAAGCACTGCCGCTGCCCTGGAAGTGGAGGGACTAGAGCAGCGGAGGGAGCGGGACCCCAACAAGCTCCCTGCGCGGGGCCTGCGGACCTGGTGGGAGCAAAGCCCAGGTACGGACACCACCAACTGCAAAGCCAGACTCGGGCCCTCCCCACGGCGCATCTCACTCCCCCCACCGTGTGGGATTCACGGCTCGTGAGCACCCGACACGTGGGTCCCCAGAGGCGGCACAGCAGGGTTTACCAGCGTTTCCCTCTCTCCTCCCGTCCTCTCCCCTGTCCGCCGATCCTCAGAGCACCCTCCGCCCACTTCCTCCCCCGCCTCTGCACTTTTCCCAACCAGGCCAGACATAGCTCCTTTGTGTGTGTTCTTCTATTTTCTCATTTTCTTGTTTGTTTAGAAAACAAGTACTGCTATATCATAATTTTTAAATGGAAAATACATTTAAATGAGGGACCGAATGAAAGAATGACCAGTTAAATAAGCTACAAGCACAAATATGGGCCCCCTGAGGAGACTGACTTATATGGATTCAAAGTCAGTTTCAAGGAATTAGTTACTAATTGCAAAATATTTACAATATTGCATATTGTTTTAAAAGATACAATTCTCTCTCTCCTTCTCAGTCTAAAATAAATTAAATAGCAGTGCCTACCAATTTTCCGGAATAACGTAGTGTGCATGGAATAGTAAAACTTGCTTAACATTTGTTTCAGCTTTTTTTTCATTTTCCATTTAAAAAGTCTTTAATAAAAAGAAATACAGTCAGTGTGATGACATTGTGAAAATAAGCTCTCACATGTTCACAGCCATTTACCGTTTCACCAAGCATCTCCCACGCATTCTCTCTGCCCGTCAGCAGCCTGGAAAGATAGAGCTCGGGGCGGGGGGGGGGGGGGGGAGGGGGGACTAAGTTATTTGACCAAAATTAGACATTTGCCAACAGCGAACCCCAATGCGACTCTCGCTGCTGCATCTCTTGTTGTTTGAGCCCGTGTTCCGCTCTGGCTCTGAGCCTCCCGCCGGGTGAGCTGCAATAGCCACTGAGTGAACTGTCTGCTCAGAGAGCTGGCCTCCCGGGAGCAGGCGGCCTCTCTGGGGCCTGGGGAGAGATTTTCAGTGAGTCCCTCAGACCCAGTTCTCGGGAACGCGTTCAGTCTGTCCTCCCCAACCCCTCTGCGGAGAAAACGAAGAGTGAGATGCGTGCTGACCCAGGCGACAGATGGTCCTCGCGCACTTCACCTGGCTCCCTAGGGGAGCAGTCCCGCTGCTCACCCAGCAAAGGTAACGCTCGCGTGTCCCTGCGCCTCCACAGACGCTGACTCGTCACCTGAAGCCCACTGACCTCTGAGGGGTGATCGACACATTTTAGGACAGTGGTTTACTCCTGTTGCTTACCTTCCCATCGTACTTATCCTTTCCTATGTAATGAAAGCGTAATACGCAAGTCGATCAAACAGCAGAACGACCATCCAGACAACCATCCGGGACCACGCTAGGACACCCACTGGAGCCAGGCCAGAAAAGGCAGGTGCAATGCGATTGGTTGGGGACCCGGCCATCACCCCATGATAGCCCCACAGGGGGAGGCCCAGGCCACCAGCTGGCGAGGCGATCAATCGGGGGGCTCCATGATCACTCCAAAGAGGGAGGCCCAGGCCACCGACCGGAGGGCTGTGGCGGGAGGGCAGGGTCTCCCTCTGCGAGGGAAGTCCGGGTCCAGGGTGCCGGAGGGAAGCCGGTGCCAGCAGCCGGGGGAAGGAAGGCCTGCTCTTGCATGAATTTTGTGCATCGGGCCTCTAGTTAGTAAATGAAAGCGTAGGGCTGTTAGGGTACTTCACCTAAAATAACTCGGGGACGGCTGTTATTAGACAGCTGTCTCTGGAGAGTGTCCCCAAATACTAACACTGTCTGCTTTCGACGGAGCAGTGCTCAGATGGAGAAGCTTGCTTACAAGTCCGGCCTGTCCTGTGCTTGCCTGCTGAGGTTCGGGGAGGTGACGCAGAGCAGGCGGCCTGTCCTTGCCACATCGCCACGAGGACCCCGGCTGCAGTGGGGAGGCGCGTGCCCAGGGCCCCAGGCTTGGTGTCGGGACGACTCGGGGAGTCAGCCTCTCTAATCCCTGCTTGTATTTGCCATTAAAACCCACTCCCAGAAGCCCAGGCAAACTTGTATTTGCCATTAAAACCCACTCCCAGAAGCCCAGGCAAACCACCGCCTTTCCTAAGTTCCAGGGAGATGCCTTTCCTATCACCCCATCATTCAACACACCTCCCCCTCAGTTCTGTTGGGGATGAAAGACGCCGAAAGCCTCTCATTGGATGTTCAGGTATCACACTTCCAAAGACCGGTGGACGATGTTGATAGTTTGATATGCTCCCACTTTTCTGCCGTTCTCACAGAACAGAGCAGTTTCATATCCTCAGACCTCAGACCACAGGTCTTCGTAAAGAATACTGGAGATACCATCTCTCACATCTGAATAGTGCTTTGCATAATTACATACATTTTTTTGCAGCAATAGACCATGAAAACAGAAGAGTGGTCTGGAAGCAGGGTGCTGCTGTAACGCATACCCCAAACACGGGGCGCTGGCTGTGTCCCAGGGCAGCGGGGGACGCTGGGAGTGCAGCAATAAACGGACACTAGGGATTAAGATGGTGACCCATGCTTTGTATACACGGGGCGAGTAAAACCACTGTTCGCGTTAACCTGGAAAATGAGAAATGTAACAAATGAAGCTATGCATGCAATACACTCCTAAGCAGAACAGCGACCGTGCCAATTGGCTTCTGTAAGCTGCATGTGGTGAGAGATGGGAAGATAAAGATGAGCTAAAGAGAGAACGAGTCAGTATGCGAGCAGAATTTCCAATCTATACTCATGAGGTTGAAAATAAAACTTTCACATTTCCAGGCTCTCCAGCTGGCACAGCCTCTCACAATAAGAAAGGGCTTCAGGGGAAAGTGTGAACCAAGGATGTGGCCATAAGACCCTTTGTCAAGATCCAGAGACCCCAACCTGGTAGACCGTCTCAGCTCGGAAAAAGCACTTCTAAGACTCTGAAAAGTGCTGCTTCCCTGAGCTGTACTCTTGGCCCAAAGTAGGGAGAGTTCGCTCAAAAAGAGTTATGGGCAGGGCTTTGGGGACAGGAAGTGAAGCACCATCAGATTCGTAGAAAGCCCACAAAGGCTTTAAAGGTGTTGTACAAGTTTAAAAGGGGGCAGGAATCATTCAAAAGGAAAAGAAACTTCTGAAACTTTCTACTTTCTACAGGCAAGAAAAAGGCCAAGAAAACTGTTCCGTTAAAAAAATCATAGGCTATTTCTTATGGGAAAGAAAAGCTGTTTCAGAGGGAAGACTCCCTGCGGGTGGAACCCAAAACCATAGAAAATCATGAATCAGAAAACTACTTCTGAGAGGCAGGATTGGCCCCAATCAAGGAAGATTTCCCGCTGCCAGACATGGAACCTCACATGTGATCAGCTGGATTTCAAAATTGCTATGGACCAGGGACTGCTATGTGCGCCCTGTCCCTTCCTGTTCAGAGTGTCTGTTACAGCTGTCTTGTCCCCCCTCTCCCCACTGTGCGTAGGTGTGGGAGCCAGGTTGCACGTGTTTAATTCACAACTCTCCGGGTCAGAGAGGAGCGTCCCACAGAGCCTACTCCTCTGGGCTGAATGCGGACCATGGCGTCACACACTTTCAACTCACTGTTGTGACTCGATGAGTTTGGGGTCAGGGTCTTGTGACACCGATGATGCCAGTGAATCAAACCCCCCAGGACCCAGGGCCTGTGTCAGCTCTCAAACACCCAGGCTAGGCCATGGGACTTGTCCCGGCCGATGGGCATTGGCAAGGATGTGGCAAGCAAATGCGTCAGCAGCTGCTGTTTGGTTGGGGCCTTGCCTTTGGGAGCACGGCGGCCACTGTGTGAGGAAGCTCCGTCCAGACCAGCCCTCTTCAGGGTGAAGCACCGTAAGGAGATGACGTCCCAGTTGAGCTCGGTCCCAAGCTGTGCTCTGGCTGATGCCAGCGCAACATACCCGTGAATCCAGCCTGGGAACCACCAGCCAACCCAGAGGATCACGACAAACAATGCAGCATTATTATTATTATTATTATTATTTAGCACTAACATCTGTGATAGTTTCCTACTCACAAGAGATAATTGAAATAGGATATTTATACAGCAGCAGAGGATGCTAGAAGAAAATGATCAACATCTTCAAATTTATTATGGGAAAATTAATTTTCACCTGAAATCCTATTTATATTCAAACTATTAAATAAGACAAAGTGTGGAATAATGAATGCCTTCAGATAAACAAGTTCTCAAAATTTTACTTTGATTACTTTTTGTTGGAAGAGGAACTCCAATAAATGAGGCATGGCCATGCCGTGAAAGAGGAAGAGATGAATTCCAAGAAAGAAATAATTAGCCCCAAAGAAATGAAAGTGAGCAGGCAAATTCCCAGGGTGATTGTAAAGGGAATTCCCCGGGCACGGCGACGCACGGGCCTCGCTCATGAGAGGGAGAAGCAGAAGACTCCCAGTGGGTGTCTTCAGAAACTACAACACCGGTATGTTAACAGGAGACCATTTCCATTAGGGAGGTGTAGAAGGAATTAATTATCACAACTTACAAATCTAAATGGGTAACAGATAATATATTAAAACGAAGCAACAACAAAGAAATTACCAGAAGAATAGGATCGCACAACGCACAGAAGCAGCCAGCTGGGGCAGTGGGTGCGGACATGTCCCTGTGAGGGTGCCCGCTGTGTCGTCAGGGCAGGAGGGCAGAGAGCAGGTGCCTCATTTCACACGTCCAGAAGCCAACAGATAATGTCTAGAGCGGAAAAATCCAGGCTAGAAGCACATGGTGCTTTACATGTAGGTTATCACCACAGGCAAAACAGCTGCCAGGGCTGGAAGGCACGCCTTGGGGTGGGCATGGGCGCGAGCGAGGTGGGACACGGTCCGCTGTCCTGTCCTCAAGGTCAGAGAGCTACGTGACTCTTGAACAGCGTGGCCGACATAAGAAAGTTCATTCTCTGAACATCTGTGTTTGTGACTGAAACTCACCATCACTGCAAAAGGGAACGGCTCTTATTTTTCTGGATTAGCTGCGAGTCCAAGGCTGCTTGGGGGAGAGATAAGAAACAGCAGGATGGCAGCCATGGTAACTGAGCCAGTCACAGGACGTCACTCCTGTCGCTCCGCTACGGGGAGCACGGCTCCTGCCTCGCTCAGACCCTCGGCCTCTTTGCTCTGAGGATCAAGCTGCTGTGCTGTGAGTTCCTATGGAGACGCAAGACACCGAAGGTGGCCACCAGGGGACAGCGGCCACCAGTCACTGTCCTGGAGGACCTGGCTGTCACCAGTGATCGTGAGAGTGAGCTGGAATCGGCCTCCCTGACCCCGGCCTCCAGCAGAGCCAGGCTGCGGGCCCCGCCGACCGACGTCTGGTTCGCACCCTGCGGGACACTGAGGACGGGGAGCCAGTGAGCCTGCGCAGTTTCTGGGGTCCAGGCGTGGGTTAGCGGCTCCTTCGCGAATGTCCTGATGCTTCTAACAACCAGGAATCCTTAATGGGCTTCTTGAGTCTTTGCTGCATCTATTTGATGACCATTTCCTTCAAGTCTTCATGGGATTGTGCAGGAGGAGGTGTTTTGATACTGAGCCTTCAATGGGCTGCGCAGAAGCGCCCTATCTGATCCTGGTCACACTGCACACAGCCAGGCGGGACTCGGTCACGTTTTATTCAGAATCTTCACACCACTTTTCTTAGAGCAGCGGTTCTCAACCTGTGGGTCGTGACCCCTTTGGGGGTCGAACGACCCTTTCACAGGGGTCGCCTAAGATCATCAAAAAACACATATAAAATTACATATTGTTTTTGTGATTAATCACTATGCTTTAATTATGTTCAATTTGTAACAATGAAATTGGGGTCACCACAACATGAGGAACTGTATTAAAGGGTCGCGGCGTTAGGAAGGTTGAGAACCACTGCTCTAGAAGCTCCAGTCCTGCATGCGAGCCTGTGAGGACAGGGACCCGGGGGATCGAGCTTATCTCTATGTCCCTACACCTTGTGTGGTATTTTCTCACGATCACTCCTGGAAGTTCCTGCCGATGCAATTAGACAAGAGAAAGAAACCAAAGACATACAAGTGTGAAAGCAACCAAACTGTGGATGGCAGCTTATACTCCCCTATTCAAAGTGCTATAAACAGCGATAAAATCAGTTAGTAAGGGGGGCAGAAACATATAATAAGTATATAAATATATAATAAAAGGGGTTTATTAGAATAAAAAAATACATAGATTCCATATGATGTGTGTGTGTATGTATATACACACACACACACACACACACACACACATACATATGTATGGAGAAACAAGCTACATGAATGAAAACAACGAAACATTTAAGGAATAAGTGAGATACATGCGACCTACAGGGACGGGTCAAAGTGCTCCTGGGGTCAGAATCATACGCGTATATGACAAATGGAATGCGCCTTCTATTCTGGAATAGGAAGGCTCCTCATGGGAATGATGTCAGACTTCCCAGGGATGGATTACAGCTGTCACGTAAACCCATATGGTTTGGAGGGAGGGGATTCCCGATTGAAATGGGCTCCTGCGTCCCTCTTCCCCGTGGAGCTGCCTGGTGACACAGGGCTTTCCTAACAGTGACCTTGACCCCGTGGCCCTGCTCTCAGCCAGGACAAGATGATAGGACAGAGAAGGCCCCTCCCCGTCTGTGATTAGATGAGATTAGGCGTGTGTGTGTATGTGTGTGTGTGTGTGTTTACTGTTTTCACGAGGAAAAAACTAATTTCCTCTAAGACAGCGGTTCTCAACCTTCCTAACGCCTCGACCCTTTAACACAGTTCCTCATGTTGTGGTGACCCCCAATTTCATTGTTACAAATTGAACATAATGAAAGCATAGTGATTAATCACAAAAACAATATGTAATCATATATGTGTTTTCCGATGGTCTTAGGCGACCCCTGTGAAAGGGTCGTTCGACCCCCAAAGGGGTCTCGACCCACAGGTTGAGAACTGCTGTTCTAGAGGAAAAGTCCGCATGTACGTTAACACTCCCTGGCCAGCTTTACTCTTCTTCCTGCCACGTGTCGCCACCTGTCACTCATCACAGAGTTATCTGGGAGTTTGCGTCTCTCCCCATCAAACGCGAACTCTCCCGGGCAACCATTCTGCCTCCGAGGTCACCCTGAGTCCCAGGGCCTAGAACTCGGCCGCTCACACAGTATTTGGGGACGAACTAGCGCAGGTGGCCATCACGGTCCCAGGCCCAACGCGGTTGGGCAGCGCTTTTGCAAACGAAGTCTCGTGGGAACACGGCCCCTCACACAGGCTTGCTCCTGTCCTGGGCCCCGCACAGCGGGCGAGGCCGAGCGGCTGCAGCAGCCGTGGCTCACACAGCCCAGCAGCTACACGCCAGCGTCTCTGCAGAGGCCGGGGCCTCCAACTTCAGTGATGACGGCCTGGATCCAGACCTTCCTTCCAGCCCAGCTGGTGTTGCTCAGTGGATAGAGCGCTGGCCTGCGGACTGAAGGGTCCCGGGTTCGATTCCCGGTCAGGGCACATGCCCAGGTTGTGGGCTTCATCCCCAGTGTGGGGCATGCAGGAGGCAGCCGTTCAATGATTCTCTCTCCTCATTGATGTTTCTCTCTCTCTCCCCCTCTCCCGACTCTCTGAGATCAATAACAACATATTTTTAAAAAGTGATCTCCCTTCCTAATGCCATGGGAACGTGCTTTAACCTGGAAGAAGTGTGTTTAACTCCTGTTAAGCAAAAGTGAGTAGAATCGCTGTGTTTCCGCTGGAGCATTCCGCCCTGTCCCTGCCCAGCACGGCCGCCCGCTGTTCCCAGGAGAAGGCTGCCTCTGGTGCGGCCACACTGAGCGGTGACTGGGGAGCATGGAGGCCGGGAAGCCCTGGGCTCCCTGAGACCACGATACATGGCCCAGCGGCTCCTGCTCCCCCAGCCCCGGCGCCGGCCTCTCCTGCGCTCTGGGCAGCCCTCGCGGATGCAGCCAAGGTCCTGCCGAGCGCCATGTCCAAGTTCGTCCTCGCTGTCAGCGCCGTCTGGCAGCCGTCACCGGCCAGCACAGCCGGTGTGTTTCCCGGGAAGCAGCCCAGGCCTGTGCGGTGAGGAAGCACAGACCGCAGGCCTGGGTCCTGGGGCCGCCGCCCGCCCAGCACACAGCCGCCTCACTACCAAATAAGGCAGCTCCGGCCACCAGCCAGTCCTCAAGTCACCGGGCAGCTGGGCGCTCTGCTGGCAACAAGGACCCGCCAGGGCCCTGTGGGACCAGCCCCGTGCTCTGGGCTCCCCTAGGCAGCTAACAGCACCAGGCAGGGCGGCACCAGGCAGGGCAGCACCAGGCAGCTAACAGCACTGGGCAGGCAGCACGCGCCTCGCTTGCTGATGGACCATTTCACAGAAGCGCAGGCGCAGGTGCCGCCCTGCCCGGTGGCTCTGCCAGGTGGGGGCTGTGCACTGGCTGAACCCATCTTTACCTGCAGGAACAGGGAGCAAGGCCTCCTCGCACTCCCATAGCGACCCATGATTGTGGGTGGGTTTTCCCTCAGCTCTTCTGAGTCCCTTCGTCCCTCCTCCTAACTGAGAGCACTTATTTATTTTTAAAAATATGTTACTGATTTCAGAGAGGAGAGGAGAGGGAGAGAAAGATAGAAACATCAATGATGACAGAGAATCATGGATCGGCTGCCTCCTACATGCCCCACACTGGTGATGGAGCCCACAACCTGGGCATGTGCCATGACCGGGAATCAAACCATGACCTCCTGGTTCATAGGTCGATGCTCAGCCACTGAGCCACACCGACCAGGCTGAGAGCACTTATTGAATGAGTGAATTCTACTGAGTGATTTAAAAATTTGCCCAAATTAAAGCCTATTATATGAGCACCTCTCCCACCACATGCACACACACGCGCGCACATACACACACACACACACGCACACACACAGGGACATGCACAGGCCCATCTTTGCACACCACTCACCTGGCCCAGATGGAGCACCGGGAGAGCTGTGGCTGGGAGGACAGGTGAGGTAGGGCCAGAGGGCGACCCATCCCATGGCTCCACCCCCTGGGGCTCAGCAGGTCAGAGTGAATCCTCAGACACAGGACCTGCGTCTCCCAAGCTTGCACACGGCCCTGGGGGACACTTCTCGCTAACGCCGCACCAGCCCATCGCTCAGCAGCGAGCCTGCGCTCGGCACGTGGTCGGTGCTGCATTAAATGGAAGGATGAAGGGGTGGCGGGATGAGCAACGGCCGAAGGAATACATCGCAGAGGGACAGACGGGGAGACCAGGCTCTGATCGGTCTGCCTGTCCCTGCGTACGGGCCTCAGGCCCAGCGCCAGAGCCCCCCACTGTCCCAGGGAAGAAGCATCGAGACCGCAGAGCAGCTCCCCCGAGCGAGGCGGCACCGAGGTGCAGCGTTGGAGGCGCCAGAAGGACGCCCAAGCGGGGACAGAGCTCACTGGGCGAAGGCCCGGCCAGGTGGCTCTGGGCACCTGCTGCTGTTGCGCAAGCAGGAGGCACAGAGGCCCATTGTGCAGCCGTGGGAGGAACGAGCTGGGGACCACAGGTTAAACCCTAGATTGCGCAATACTTCCCCCCAAATACCGCGGACTCCGCAGCTGCCAACACACGGGACTGCGTGCAAACGTTTTGCATAAACGTGAATTTGCAAGGGAACATTGAAGTATGTCAGCTGCATCTTAAAAATGAAAAAATGGAGGAGCCGTGGAAAAGGTGAGCAAAGCCAGGCCTCCCGCCCCGGGCCTGGGCTCTCCTTCCCCAAAGCTGCTGAGAAACCCGCAGAGGGGCACGGAGACGGACAGCAGGAGAGCCGTGTCCCGGCGGGAATGCCTGGTGCCTGGCCGGGGCCTGGATGTCCTCCCGGAGCAGGCGCAGTGGCCTGTCTGCCTGCCATCGAGGAGGGTGACCCAGCATCACCTAAGATGCGTCCGAGGTCCTCGGACTCGGGCCTCGGGGGAGCAATGCCGCAGGGGAGGGCCCCCCACGGCTCCTCGGCGGAGGAAGTCAGCGTGCTCACAGACGTGGCATTGTCAGCCCTCCGGGACAGTCACCTCATTGTGTGGCACGTTCCCCCCGCCAACCCGATGCCACAGCAGCTGGGACTCTCACCCGCGGGGGAGCGGGGACGCCGCAGAAGGAGGAAGGGGAGCCCACGCCAGGTGCAAGCCTGTGACACTTCAGGTGGCGCAAACCTGCTGGTTTCGGCCACGAAGCCCAAAACCACACTGCCCGGGGCGGCCTGAGCGGGACTGAGCCTGAAGCGCCGGACGCGGCTGGCGCCCAGGTTTCCGTGGGCGGCCCGGTCCTCACTCCAGGTCTGCAGCCTCCCTGCTCCAGGTGTGGGCTTCGGGCCAGGGGCCAGGGGTCGCCCAGGAACCCCGGCCTTCCCTCTGGTCACGGTGCAGCAGGGTCCCCCGAGCAGGGCCTCCTGCCGCCCGCGCAGTGTTGCTGGGAATCCGCTGGAATGCACAGGCCCAGGCCTCACCCCAGACCCACTGAGCCAGACACCCGGGGGGGGGGGGGGACTGAAAACCACTGAGTCGAAGACAGGAGATCAAAGGCGCCAGACGAAAGGAACCCCAGAATAAAGGGAAGATAAAACCCCAGTGAGTCCTCAATCGGGGGGGCTGGGGTCCCTAAGGAGCCTGGCCCTGCGCATTCACTGCCCACGGCCTTGCAGAGCCGGCCGGAGGCTGCCAGACCCTCAGAGAGGACTCAGGCCTGGAGGGTGGGCTGCGGCCACATGCGTCCCATCCGAGGCAAGTTAAACCTGATTAAAGTGCTTCAGAAAGTAGGTGTGAACGCGGGAAAGCATTTAAGGGACCAGATCAGGAGGTGCAGCCCCCTTCGCCAACAAAAACCTCGAAACCCAAACAGACCTTGGCTACAGCCATAAAGCGACCATAGAGCAGGTCTCCATCATGGGCGTCCACTGTCTAGATCCAGAAACAGGGCCATTTCCAAAGGCTCTGCCTGGGGCTCTGGAGTTTATGTGGAATCAGTGAGGAGCCCGTTGCCAAACTGGGAATCCTGTGCGGTCGGCTGCTGCCTCTGCAGCTCTCGACGAGGGTGCGCGATGAAGGGACAGACGGCGGGCTGTCACCTCTTCCCTGGAATCCACGTGCGCTCCGAACGGCCCAGAACCAGCAGGGCTCCTCCCCGAGATTCTCCCACGCCGAGCACCCAGGGATGGCGCTGCAGTCGGGAGGCGGCCGGCCTGTGCCAAGGTGACCCCTGGCTCCAGCTCGCTCCCCACGCATCATGCGTTCACATACATGGTCGTAGCGTGTGCACTCTCTGTGGCTGGCTTCTTCCGCTCAGCATTATCCTTGGGTTGTACATCCATGTTCCCCGTGTGAATTTTCATTCTCGTTCCTGTGTATCATTTCATGTACAGACGAACCATCATTTATCTGTTCTAGTCTTCTTCAAAAGGCTTATTGAAATATAATTCACACACCGCATGCTCCACATATTTCAAGTACATGATTCAATATTCTTTTTTTAAAATATTTTTAAAACTGATTTCAGAGAGAGAAGGAGAGATAGAAACATCAGTGATGAGAGAGAATCATTGATCGGCTGCCTCCTGCATGCCCCCTACTGGGGATGGAGCCCACAACCTGGGCATGTGCCCTGGCTGGGAATCAAACCCTGATCTCTTGGTTCATAGGCTGACACTCAACCACTGAGCCACACCAACTGGGCAACAATTCAATATTCTTTAGTATATTCACAGGGTTGTGCAACCATCACCATAATCTAGTTCTAGAACATTTTCTTTTCACTGAAAGCAACCAGGAAACCATAATTGATCCATCTCCATCCCCCCAGGCACATCCCCACCCACCCTCAGAACCACTGACCTGCTTTCTGTCTCTATAGATTTTTCTATTCTGGACTAAATAAAGGCAGGCATTCAGCATGTGGTGTTTTGTGACTGGCTTTTTTCACTCCATGTCATGATCTCCAAGTTCACTGTTGATGTGTCAGGTTCACTGTTGATGCAGGGCCTACCTCTTTGGGGTGATTGATCGCGGGGCTCCCGCACTGTGTGAGGGCACAGGCCAGGCATGAATTTCATGCACCGGGCCACTAGTCTATATAATAAAAGCCTAAGTAACCATAACAGCGGAACAAACAGAACGACCGGTTGCTATGATGCTCACTGACCACCAGGGGGCAGATGCTCAATGCAGGAGCTGCCCCCTGGTGGTCAGTGCACTCCCACAGGGGGAGCTCTGCTCAGCCAGAAACCAGGCTCACCACTGGGGAGTGCAGCAGTGGTGGCAGGAGCCCCTCCTACCTCCGCAGCAGCACTAAGGAGCAGCGAGCTAAGCGGTAAGGAGCGAGGGGTCCTGGATTGTGAGAGGGCGCAGGCTGGGCTGAGGGACCCCCCTCAGTGCACGCATTTCGTGCACCGGCCTCTAGCTGTGAATCATGCTGTCCTGGACTTGCACACACGCAGCAGGTGAGGATGGTGAAGATTTCACAGGCCAGAGACTGGGCAGGTGGCCTCAGCAGCAGGAGGGGCAGTGGCGACAGGCAGAGCTGTGGGCGTGGACCGACAGGCGTCCACGTTGTGACAGCTCAGCGCCTGCAGGAGTGTCACAGGCCACCAGCTGAGCTGAACTCCGTCTCCCACTCCTGGCAGAGCCACTACCCCGTGTGCACACTCCTCTGAAGAAATCCACACTCTGCTCTGCTCTCAGGAAGATATGGGCTTCTTCCTCACTGATGGGTTCCTAGTATAACACACTGAAAAGTGCTTGAGCTTTTTAAAACATTAACTCAGCCTTGATTTAAAGTCTAGCTCCATCACATATCAGCTCATGACCTCGGGCCAAGTCCCATCACCTGCCAGCCTGGGTCTGTGCACCGACAAAATGAGCCTTGTAACCACAGCCTGTGGTGAGGGCCGGGCAGGAGGGCACAGGAGGGCACAGGAGGACAGGAGGGCACAGGAGGACAGGAGGGCACAGGAGGGCACAGGAGGGCACAGGAGGACAGGAGGACAGGAGGACACAGGAGGACAAAAGGACACAGGAGGGCACAGGAGGACACAGGAGGACAGGAGGACAC
>NW_005871911.1:37983-42512 GCF_000147115.1 Myotis lucifugus
GTGATCAGTATTGGTTAACATCCCAGGTTTCTTATTAGTACACGTGTTTTTTCAGTATCCTAAAACCCGTTTGGACTGGTCTTACCTTTGTGTCTTGAAGCACTTGAGCACAAATTATTCAAAAGTAGTTTGGCTCCCTGATCAGGAGTGAGCCCAATGGAAAGTTAGTTCCAAATTGACAGGGGGTTCCGAGAACTCTTTGTGTACCAGTAGGCCCCGGAGGACCGGAGGGCCCAGGGGGGGCCCGGATCAGGTAGGCACCGGGACCCAGAAGGCTCCAAGCAAAAAAAGGCAGGGGTGGCACAGAAGGCCAGGGGGCAGGGAGGGCAGGGGGACACGGGAGGACAGGAGGGCACAGGAGGACACAGGAGGGCAGGAGGGCACAGGAGGGCAGGAGGAAGGTGGCCCGGCAGCACGCCCTGGAGGGAAGCCATCCTGGGCCTGAGGCCTCCAGGACGCTGGGGGATGGTCCACGTCTTGACTTCTTGGATTTAATCGCCCCCCTTGGACACTAACCTGCAGAGTCAGCTGTCTACCTGGCCTGGTTATGATCCCCGGAAGCTCAGCTTGTGGAGCCCCTGAAGGCGCAGCCAGGGTGGCCCAGGGCCTTGTGCTGGGCTGGCTGGGCGCCAAGGCAAATGTTAGACTTGGCTGAGGGCTGGGCGCGCCGCTCCTGCTCGCGCTTTAAAGAAAAGGCAACACCCAGAGCTGTTTGGGAGCAGAGGGGCTGGCTGCTGGTGGGCACAGGACAGCACCACAGGTGCGCTGCCTCCTGGCGGCGGGGGGCAAACCCTGAACCCCAAGTCCCCTGGGAGCGCCTAGAGCCGGTGCAGCCCTGGGTGTGGGCAGCCCTGGGTGTGGGCAGCCCTGTCTGACTTGGCCACGGCCCTGCCAACCTGGCGGTGGGCACAGCCGGGAGGGAAACACCCTGGACAGGCCTCGGGTCACGGCCGCTCGGCCACCTGTGGGTTTCACCACCTGCCTCCCCTTCCCCACAGCTGCCTGGCCAGGTAGCTCCGGTTCCCGGAAAAACGAGATCCTGTGGCTGCCCTCCTCCAGGCCCGGGATCTGCCCCGGTCTGCGCCTGGAGGCACTCACCTGGGCGCCTCTGAGCCGGGCACAGCGCCAGCCTCCGCGTGGGAGCCTGGTCACCTCCGGGTCCCTCCGTCTCCTCACAGCTGTAACTACACGAGTTCCACCGCAACAGGAGGGACTCCCATGCATTCGGCACCTGCTCGAGCCAGGTGCTCCCACAGAACCCGGCGTGGTCCTCACAGCGAGGGGGCAAAGGCACCGACACCTTTATTTATCTGATGCAGATGGTCAGTGGCAGCTCAGGGGGGGCAGGATCGGACGCAGCCTCGAGTCTAAATGCCTGGTCCTTGCCCTGGCTCCACGTCCCTCCCTTGTCTGGAAGGAGCAGCAGGCAGGGTGGGGACCCACAGGGACCCAGCCCCCTCCCCTCTCCACGGCTCCGACCCCCTCTCTATGAAACGAGGAGGAAGGACAAGCTGCCTCGAGGCCCTTCCAGCTCCCGCGCCCCCTGGGCCGGCACAACAACCCGAGACGCAGTGCGGGCAGCGGTGCCCTTGGCCTCCACCATCTGTCGCTCCCGGAGGGCGCTCCTGGGACACGGGGGTGGACAGCCCTGGTCTCGTGACTCCAGGAGGTCCCGGCGCTGGTGCAGACTGAGGTGGGGGTGGGTCTCTCTGCCCGGGCAGCCTGTAGGGCAGGCGATGTGTCCCCCAGAAGAGGCAGCGCACCATGTCTCCTGTGACACATGGAGCTGGCAGGTGTGCGGTCCTCTGCCCGCCGCCCAGGAGAGAAGCGCGGCCTTCCCCCAGGTGCACGCGTGCGGGGGGACGGAAGCTCCTGGGGTTTGCACACACAGCCTGAGGGGGGCCGGGACCGGGACCCCATGGTGCTTCCACAGGCAGGCGGGGCCGGCTCGCTGAGAAAGGGGCTCTGAGTTCTGAAAGAGGAATCAACCGGCGGCTCCGCCCATGTCAGTCACCCGGTCACTTCATGGAACTCCCACAGCAGCACCTGGGTTAGGTGACGTCTTAAGGGAACCTCAGTCCAGAAGTAAGAAAAGCGTTGCTAAGAGGAGCAGGTGTCTGGCCCCCGGCCCCCGGGCTCTGCTCAGCCCACCCTCCCGCCCCCGCCTCCCTGGGAATCGGCATCGGCATCAGGATGCGCTGGTCACTAGCCCGCCCCCCCCCCCTCATTCTATTTGGGGAGGGAACTTCAGTTGCATCATGGGGATAAAGGCTGTTAAAATGAGCCCACACAGCACAGCACGGCATTTATAACTGCATTTGAGTTATTTCTGCTCACACCCGTCTCTCCATGAAGCCTCCAGGGCCCCAGGGATGAAATACACCTCTCACCCCCGCTCCCCGATCCAGCGCGGTCCCCGCGCCAGGCAGGTGGCCGCTCCCCCTCCGCCCGCTCTGCCAGTAGGTGCTTGGCACCTGGGTCAGGCAAGGAGGCAGAAGGGAGAGCGTGTTCCCACTGGCAGGTGGGAGCCGGGCCTGATGCTTATCTCGGAGGCCTGGGGTGGAGCTGACTGTTTGCCCAGAGGCCCTGGGACATCCCTGGCGGGAGGAGCAGTGTAATCGGCTGTTTTCAACGGAACTGAGGTCCCAGGACCTGGAAGAAGGAAGTCTCTGAGCAGCATCTCCACGGCGTGGGGCATGGACTGTGTTCATGGAGTCCTGCTACCAAGGAAAGGAATTGACTTAACGAGCACAATGGTGGCTTATAGTCTCCAGGTAACCGAGAGAGAGAGAGAGAGAGAGAGAGAGAGAGAAAGAGAGAGGCTGGCTGATAGGCAGGTAGAGGGAGGTTGTTGCAAGATAAGGACACGCCTGTCAGCGGCCCTCCCCGGAGGCAGAGCTGGTGCAGGGCTGGTGTTTACCCCGCTTCCCAGGCTTCTGAGCTCGTCGCTCGGTCCCTGGAACCACAGGTGTCTCTAGCCTTGACTCACCCGCTGAAATGCATGACAATCTGCTCGAAGAACACAAGCTGACCCCCTTGGAAAGGTAGGCGACGGCCCAATTGTTTCAGCCTGGGAGAGAGTGACATTCATTTGGGGGGGCTGTTGGAACCCCTTCCAATAATGTATCAAGTTTGATCAGAAATTACTCACCTTCTTCTTAAACCATCAAAAAACCAACCAACCAAAAACCGCTGGGAGGCCGCTGGCTTTAGTAAAACACGCGGCGGGGGTGACTGTGGGGTGGGATACCAAGTGCCCCCAGGAAAGCTCAGGTTAATGACAAACCCATCGTTTTCCCCGGTAACAGGGAACCCCAGAATATCAGGAAGGGGGTGCCGAGTGTGAATGGAGACCAGATTAGGTTACTGGGTTATCTAGACTCACTAACTAGATGCCACGGAGTTGGAAGGCCCTGTTGCCCACTCTGATTCCGAGGAGCCCAGAGGTCAGCCCGCAGATCCCCCACCCTGCGGCTGCCTCGCCTCAGCCCGGCTTCCCGAAGAGCCATATTCCGGGCCTGCGCCCACTCCCACTCGGGAACGAGAACCTCGGGGCTTCCTTTGAGGATCAGCGTTTCTCACAAGCTCCCAGGTCATCCTAATGTGTATTTCCATTTGGCTACTTCTCATTTACGTCTTTTTTTAAAATATATTTTTATTGATTTCAGAGAGAAAGGGAGAGATAGAAACATCAATGATGAGAGAGAATCATGGATCGGCTGCCTCCTACACACCCCTATGGGGATCGAGCCTGCAAACTGGACATGTGCCCTTGACTGGAATCAAACCTGGGGTCCTTCAGTCCACAGGCCGATACTCTATCCACTGAGCCAAACCGGCCAGGGCGCATTTACGTCTTTTATTCATAAACGAGAAGGTTACAATTCAGACGTCAGCCAGCGCGGTCCAGGCCACCCGCCTGGGGCCCAGCACCACCCGATTCCGATCCAGGCCTCGCGAGTCCTGCCCAGGAAGCTGCGTCCCAGCGACCCCAGGCACCAGCACAGCGCCGGCCTGACTCAGGTTTCACTCTGAAACCCGTCTGTCTGGGAACGAGGGCTCTCCTCCCGCTTGGCGGGCTGCCCTCTCTTCCACCACAAACAGCTCTTTCTTTCAAACAAGCCCGGCTTTCTAACCTCGGGGAGTCCATCCTCATCACAGCGTCCTTTCCCCTGGAACGTCCCAGGAAGCGCTCAGGCCGTCTTCTCCGGCGGGGCCTGGGGAGCAGAGTGGCCTCAGGCCTCCTCCCAGGTGGCTGAGGGGTGAGGTATGGGGATCGGTCCATTCAGTCCATCTCATTGGTCTGAAATGTAGAGGTGCTTCTGGTGGCCTTGCGCAGGGCCTGGCGATGTTTCTCTGTTAAGACCAAGACCACGCACCTCTGCTATTGACCAGCAGCCACGATGACCGGCTGCCACTAGATCTTTACTTACACCATCGGGCAGCACACTGGACAGCACAAGATCCAAAACACAAAATAACTTATCTCTAAGCATCTCCCGTCTAGCTTAGGTGGAACTTGGGGGTTG
>NW_005871911.1:46546-48264 GCF_000147115.1 Myotis lucifugus
CTGCTTGTCGGAGGTGCTGCCGATCTCTCTGCCGGACAGGAAGCTCTGAGGCTCAGGTCTCGCTGAGGGAACCCGCTGCCCGGCCGCCTGTGTCCACACTCAGCTTTCTCTCTGGTCGGTGAGTCTGTGTGGCACCGCCCGGCTCGCCCATTCATTCACGGGACGCTGAAGTCTTCGGCCCGTGCTCATTCCACATTTACTTGAGAAGAGTAAAGTGAACGTGTGGAAGGTTATATGCTAATATCCCTTAGTTAACAGGCATTTTTTTAAATATTGAAATGAACCTTTGCACCTCCATTCCCAACTTGACTCTGTTGGTTTTAAAACCGGCTCTCGCTGCTTCCAGCCCTCCTTTGGGGTCTCCGGGCGTTGGGTTTGGGGCAGCCATTTCTCCCTGTGCCAATCTCCCTGCTTCCTGTGGTGTCTGCGTCTCATCCCGTGACGTGACAGCCTCCTCTCCTCGGGCCTGGCTCCCTGGCTGCCCCGTGCCCCCTCCTCTCTCCACGAGGCTGTGGCGCCTCCCGCTCCTCGGGTGTCTGCAGCCGCCACTCCTGTTCCCTGACATCACGCGTGGCCAGGTGCCATCGGCAGCTCAGGGGGCCACCCCTCACGTCCCAGCAAATGAGCCGCGTGCTCGCTCTGTGGAGCTTCTCTCGATGCCCGAGTCCTGCCCGTGGCCGGCAGGGCCCAGCTCCATCATGTCACAGGCCACGGATGGCCCAGGACCTGGCTCAGGAGCAGCGGGACCGTGGGCACTGCCCTGCCCTACCAGGGGCGTGTGCGTGCATGTGTGAACTCTGTGCCCCGCGGCTGGGGTAGGGGGACAATGAGTTTTGTGTGTGTGGTTCCGTCTATTTCTTCAAACATTCTGAATGATAATTAGCTTTGATTTTTACATCTATTCATAATGATAGCAGAGGGCAACGCACAACAGAAAGGGGGTTGCAAGCCTTCCACTTAGCAATTAATTCTATTATTAAACGCTAAGAAAAAAATAAGTGCCTGCCAGCTGCAGCCTTATTATGTTTTCCCAGAAATCCTAATGAGGGGCTGCGAGCGCCTATTATCCGCTTCCCCTCCTCCCCGCCCCGCAGGAGGAGAGGGGCCCGGGCTGGCCTCGTCCCTGGGAAGCGGTTCTCTGCTGGGGGAGGCGGCTGGGTCAGCGGGGGCGGGTCCGTGTGACTGACCACATTTACCGGGAAGCCTCTGCTCCGGCCACGCCCGGTTACACGGAAGCAGGTGAGTGCAGAGCGGGGAGGAGCAGGGCCCTGGGAGCAGGCTGGTGAGAGCCCTCATGTGGCGGAGCTGTCCGTCATCCGCCCAAGCGGCTGTCCGCGGTTCTGCTCCCTCCCGAGCCCACGCCCGGCGCTTTCAGATGAACTGGAGCCCGTCTCTTCAGGGAAAAGTTACGTAACTGCCAGTCCAGGTGGTGCCTCTGCCACACGTTCCCATAGGCCTCTCTGCACTGAGGGCACGGTAAGTAGTAACTGGGTATGTATTAGGGTGAGTATTTGATCATTTCCCTCCCCCGTTTGATTACAGTTCTTTTTTAGTGGGGGACACCTTCTGGTCATGCACCCTATTCTTGACCCGACGACGAGACTGCTCTGGGTAATGGGGGCAAATAAGCATCAGGCACTATAGTACACGAAGGCCTCAAGCAGACCCTGCCATCATCTGCCTATTGGGTGGAAACAGGTGTTTTTAAATTTAAACTC
>NW_005871911.1:49153-51486 GCF_000147115.1 Myotis lucifugus
GCAGACTGAAGGGTCCCGGGTTCGATTGCAGTCAAGGTCACGTGCCCGGATTGCGGGGCTCAATCCCCAGTAAGGGGTGTGCAGGAGGCACCCGATCAATGATCCTCTCTCATCACTGATGTTTCTCTCTCTCCCTCTCCCTTCCTCTCTGAAATCAGTAAGCATAAACTAAATGCGCATTAAAGCCGCATAAAGTCAGAATATCTCACGCGTGTCTGAGGGGTAACGTCCAGCCCGGGAGGTGACCGGCGCTCTGCCTCCCCTCAAGGAGAACAGGAAGCCACTCTGCCTCACCCTCCTCCCTCCCTCTGCTCCTCCCCTCCACCTTCCACCACCTCCTCCTCCGACACCGAAGCTCAGCCATGTGATTCTTCCCAACATCTGCTTCCTTTCTTTTCTTTCATAGAAAGCGCGTGAGTAATGAGGCCACGCTGCGGCTGGTAATTGTGGAGCCATTAGCAGACTCCCAGGTGCGGCTCACTATACGTGCATTGTAATTTTCTGTCCCCACATCAGCGACTCCGCCAGCCACTGTCTGCCCGGGGCAGGAGCACTGCGCTGTGAAGCCTCCCAGGCAGTGGCGGCCCATTCGCTGGGACCTGGAGGGATGGAGGCGCAGCAGTAACTCCTCAGACCAGCAGGCCTCCTGGGGGCGGCCTCTGGCCCAGCCTCCTGGCCCTGCCACGCGGCCATGGGTGGGAAATTGCTGAAATAGGCGGTGACTGACAGACACCCGCCCGTCCATTCTTCCCTCTCTGCCTCCACGCCGCCCGTTTCATGGATTCTGGGGGAACTTGTAGAGAAGACAAATACAAGCTACCCAGGCAGCCAGCTGGGGGGCTGCCTGTGTGCAGCCGCAAATGAGGGCCGGGAGGCGTCAAGTCAGGACCCCAGAAAGCCTGACGAAAAGAGGGTCCACGGAGAGACGTCACAGCAGGAAGTGGAGGGAACTCCCCGAAGCCACACAAACACGCCTGATGCTTCTGTTACACAAAACACATGACAACCTCCATCTGCATCCTGGAAGGCACCTGTGGTCCTGCACACGCTCAAGGTGAAAGGCAACAACGCTGGGGTTGACATTTCCCAGGTGACGTAACGGCAGCCCGAGCGCACCTGCGGCTCCTTTCAGG
Source organism: Myotis lucifugus (assembly GCF_000147115.1). Taxonomy (NCBI): domain Eukaryota; kingdom Metazoa; phylum Chordata; class Mammalia; order Chiroptera; family Vespertilionidae; genus Myotis; species Myotis lucifugus. Next base: position 50,287 of record NW_005871911.1, read on the forward strand.
GGCCCACACCCCACTCTGCTCCTCAGGGGAGGGGGCCCACAGTCCCCCCACTGCTCCTCTGGGGGGAGGGGCCCACAGTCCCCCCACTGGTCTGGGGGACCCATAGCCTCCAGGATCACGGAGGAGCCCGCAGGCTGACGGAGCAGCTCCCTTGCCTGGACTCTGCAGCGCTGTGTGCGTTTACAGCCACGGGCGCTATTTCACGGGCTGTGTCACCTGTTTGCACGGCCCTGCTGCAGTGGCATTGGAAATGCACCTACTGCAAGCAGCTCCCCGTCTTTATACTTTCATGTTCTTGGCCTAGGACCGCACCTGGATGAATGAATAGCTTCTCCTGAAAGCCTTTCTAACACACAACACTTACTACCTGTTAGAGCAGGAGGCCCTCAGAGACCCTCTAATCCAGTGGTTCTCAACCTTCCTAACGCCGCGACCCTTTAATACAGTTCCTCATGTTGTGGTGACCTCCAACCATAACATTATTTTCGTTGCTACTTCATAACTGTAATTTTGCTGCTGTTACGAATCGTAATGTAAATATCTGATAGGCAGGATGTATTTTCATTGTTACAAATTGAACATAATTAAAGCATAGTGATTAATCACAAAAACAATATGTACTTATAAATGTGTTTTCTGATGGTCTTAGGCAACCCCTGTGAAAGGGTCATTCGACCCCCAAAGGGGTCGCAACCCACAGGTTGAGAACCGCTGCTCTAATCCAACCTCAAGTGTAGTGTCCTCATCTGAGACACAAGATCATTAAGTGCCTGTGCTAAGCCATGTTTTCAACTGGCATCATTATCACCTTCCCTAATCTTCTCCACATCCCAGAGAAGAATCCCAGAACTGCATTTCCCAGAAGCCCTTTCCCCACAGGTGCCCAGGTGAGTGTCTAACAGTGAAAGGGAAGAAGTCAGGATTCTCCAGCAGCAATCCCAGGTAGAAGGATAGTTAGACTCTCAGGTAAAGGACTATGGTAGAAAGTGGGTGTGACTTTCTGAGAACCTCCAGGTAAACCCTGCACGTCTCCATTAGTGCTGCCAGGTGAGAACTTTGCAATGGCTTCACTGTCATTTGTCCCCAAGCCCTTAGGAATGTTTTGCTAGGTGTTAAAATCTTCCTCTGAGAAAAGAGTATGTTTCAATAAGTGGTGCTGAATTCCACTGAATATCCATAGCAGGGGAATGAATTTTGACT
>NW_005871911.1:52452-72465 GCF_000147115.1 Myotis lucifugus
TTCATTAATCATTAGATAATTTCAATTAAAAGCCACATCCGATAAATGCAAATGAAATTAAAATGTGGCAGAAAGTCTGTAATTCAGAAGACAGACAAAACCAAGTGCTGTGTTTGGAGCAACTAGAATTCACATAATTATAGGGGAGTAAATATATATATATATACATATATATATATGTACACACACACGTGGAATTATAGATATACATATAGATATATAGAAGTATATTTACAAAAAAATATATTCAAGCATACTCAAAACAGCAATACTTGAATAGGCTCCTATTAGAAAAACACCTGAACTATCTATCAATAGTAGATAACAGATAAACTGTGGTGTATCCAAAATGGAGTAAGAAGCGATGAGAAAAAAAAATCTACAATTTCCTTCAACAAATGGAGGCATTGCAATCAAAGTAACTGAAATGTAAAAAAAATATATATGTACTGGATAATTCCATTTGTATAAAGTTTAAAATCAGAAAGAATGCAGCCGTCGTTTAGAAGTTGGCTGGTCGCTGCTCTTGAGGAGGGAAGGGCGAGAAAGGGACACGGCGCCCTTTTCTAACGCGCTCATCTCCCTCGCACAGCCTGACCTTCATTTTGACCCCAGACTTCTCCCCAGACCTTCCCACGTCCGCATCCAGCTCTCTGCTGCAGCTCTGCATCTGGATATCGGGACTACAGGTCCGCGAGGACCACGTGAGACGGAGGGGCCAGGACTGCAGTGCCCGTCCCACAGTCCAGCCCGTGCCTGCGCGGAGTAGGTGCTGAATAAACGTGTGATGAACGCATAATGAATCAGTGGCAAAGAGCCCCCGGGTACTCCGGTGACAGCCTTTCCGTCCATCCCTGTGACTTCGTCCAGCCACAGCAGAGGCGCCATCCATGTACCTGCTTCCTGGTTTCAGAGACGAAGAGAACTCTTGGAGAAAAGTTATCTTTTCAATAATTGGTGCCGAGTCCATTGAATATCAGCCAGAACGCAGAGACTGCCGTCAGCACATGTACACTTTTTCGAGTTTCCATTCGTTAGATGTGTTTTTTTTTATCTTAACATAGTCTCCTGCTTCCAGAGAACCTATATTTCAGACAATATTTCTGAGGAGACCAGGTCTGCTTGTAAATGACCCTCTGAGCCCAGCCTCAGGCCGGAGGGCAGGCCGGAGGGTCCAGGCCGAGGGCCCAGGCTGGTCGCTGTCACCGGCTGCTCCCCATTCAGCTCTTCCCTGAGCAGTGTCCGCCCACCACTCAGCGGCCGCTCTGGGCGAGGACGCAGGCTTGGCTGGTAATGTGTTTACAGAGAGTATTTAAGGCACAATTGCTGTTTGTGGTCCCAGGATAAATTACAATCACCTTTGTTTGCCTTCTACTCCTTTCTTAATTAACTGACAACTATTAGCAGACAGTTCTTATCCCAGGAGTATTAATTACACATAATTTATATCATAAGCATTTATTTCGTATCAGTGGGATGAATAACACATTTACCTGCTTATAGCTACTTGAGGTTAACGTTTTTATACAAAAAACTCACCGGAGACTTCCAATCAAATAATCAAATTTTTAATTTTCCGTGACATGACGATAAGGTGCCAGTCACTGGCGCTCTGCTCCTCTCCCGGCTAAACAAGCGCCAGCGGAGGGCCGTGGAGCGGCATCAATGGGCCGCACCGCGCTGCAGGGTGAGCGCCAAATGCTAAGATGTGGGACATGCTGAGGGGAGAGCAGCTCCGTGCGGGACTAACCCCATCTCAGCCCAGCCAAGTGGGGCCGACGCCAGGCCTCTAGTGTCCTGCCTCCTCAGACCCAGAGGCATCCGAGTGACCAAAGGGCACACTGCCCGGCCGGTGTGGCTCAGTGGTGAGAGCGTCGGCCCGCACACCGAAGGGTCACTGGTCTGATTCCCAGTCAAGGGCACGCACCCGGGTTGCAGGTTTAATCATGGGCCCTGGTCGGGGTGCATGCAGGAGGCAACCAACAACCAATCGATGAGTCTCTCACATGTAGATGTTTCTCTCCCCCACCCCCCCCCCGCCACTCTCTCTAAAAATCAACGGGAAAAATATCCTCGGGGAGGATTAACAACAACCAACCAAGAGCACAGCCTCTATGTGAGAAGGCAGACTGGGCACCACCCACCCAGCAGCAAGCAGGTGCGGAGCCGGGACAGGTCAGTGCAGGACCCGTTCCAGGGCCTTTCCCACCCACAGCCATGCTCGTCCCCTTCTCCCTCCAGCCCCCGAGAGCTGCAGGGCTTGAAGGTGTGGTCCCATGTGGAATGTTCCGGAATGAGATGCACAGAAATCAGACCTCGGCAGAGAACCCACCATCTCACCTCCCCGTGGCGGCACAGGTGATGTCCAGGGGACTGGGGAGGTCCTCTCCGAGATGAGCAGCCGGACTGGAGGGCCGGGAGCAGCCGCCTCAGCCCCAGGCTCGCCAGGGCGCCCTCCCCGCCGCGCTCCCCGCTGGCTGACTTCCACTGAGTGCGTGTCGACAAGTGTACAGCGGTGATGCGAACACCAGAGAAAGCCGGGTGAAGGCTATGTGGGAACTTTCCTTTGTAAATCTTCTGTAACATATATTTTTATTCAAAAAACATGTTAAAAACACAAAGACCAATTCTAAGTAACATGTAGCATTTATATTTCAAAGAGACACCAAACCTGCACTGTTTTATAAGGTACATTCTACCAAATATTCAAGAAAGAGATCATGTGTACGTTATGCAAAGTATTCTGTGACAGAGAAAGGTGGGCTGATTTTCAACCATCATTTTGAAACTGAGGACAAATGGACAGCAAGATAAAAGGAGGAAGGAAAGAAAGGAGAAACGGGAAACGACACAGTCAGTCATTGTCAGCCATGTCCACGCGCAGAAACCCGTAAAAACCTATCAGTAAGTCAGACTCGTCCCTGAACTTAAAGACTAAGACTTCACTGAAAACCAGCAGGATCCGAGCCTCGACTGCAGGCGGCTCAGCCTTTGGCCGTCTGAGTGAACAGGAAGGACACACGCTGATCTCGCAGCTACTGGGAACCGCGGGCACGTTTCACCTCTTTCCTGGTGAGCAGCTTTCGCTGGAAACAGAAGGGAATTTTGAAAACCCTCGAAGGGCCCTCCCTCGAACCACGCTGACGCCTTGTGAAGGTGCAGCCCCGCACGCAGCCCCGCAAGGACAGAAACAAGAGAACAACGCAGGCCAACGGGGGAGAAGGAGAAGGGCCTGGGAAACGCAGGGCCGGGTTCTCCGAGTGCGGCCGGGCCAGCGGGCGGCTGTGCTAGGGACCCCCCGCCTCCTGAACCAGCGCAGAGTGGAGATAGCGACCTGGTGCCACAGTCACACACACAGTGCAGTGCTTGTTCTTTGTGCGCGTGCGCGTGTGTGTATGTGTCTGCGTCAGTGTGTGTCAGTGTGTGTGTGTGCACGTATGTGTATGCACAAATGAGTGTGTCTGTGGGTCTGAGTGTGCGGGCACACATATGTGAGTTTGTGTATGAGTGTTGTATGCATATGTGAGTGTATGTATGTATGTGAGTGAGTGTGTACGTTTTGTGCATGTGTGAGTGTGTATGTGTGTGTGACTGTGTGCATGAGTGTGTGAATGTGTGTGAGTGTGTGCATATGAGTGTGTTTTGTGCATGAGTGTGTATGTGTGTATGAGTATATGAGTGTGTGTGAATGTGTGTGAATGTGTGTGAGTGTGTGCATATGTGTGTTTTGTGCATGAGTGTGTATGTGTGTATGAGTATATGAGTGTGTATGTATGTGTGTGAGTGTATGAGTGTGTTTTGTGCATGAGTGTGTATGTGTGTATGAGTATATGAGTGTGTATGTATGTGTGTGAGTGTATGAGTGTGTTTTGTGCACGTGTGAGTGTGTGCATGTGTGTGTAAGTGAGTGTGTGTGCCAGCTGCTCTCTCCCCTTCCGGCTTCTCTCCAGCCTTTTCCTTCCTCTCCCCCCCACCTCAGGCCCCGACAGCCGGCCCTTGCTCCCTCTCCTCTTCCCCCAGAGGTGTATCCGACCCCTGCGATGGCCGTGGCTCATCGGTTTGAATGCTGCCGTGGGTACGCACAGCAGCCCCGCAGGCCCAGGCCCCGCACCCACAGTGTTCAGGACGCCCCACCGCACGGGCTGCCTTCCTTCCGCCTCCACAGAGATCCTCGCGGACAGCGGGGCTAGTGTCCAAGACTGAATCTGTCGCTTGCATCCCGCTGCGCCCCTGACCCCGCATTCTGGGGAGTTCCAGGGGCAGACGCCTGCCCTCCGGGTCCGGGGAGTGACCGAGACAAGCGTGGCCTCACCCCGCGGCTGCCCATCACCTGGAGCTCCGCCCGGCCGACTCCCGGAGCGGCCTGAGGGGCCACGCGGTCTCGGAAAGGCTTTTTCTCTCCTTCTCCCTTTTCCCCAAACCGCCGGGGAGCTGGCTCTTGTCAGCAGCTCCCTTCTCTCCCTCCTCCGAGCGCAGCAGCCAACGGCGCTCGGTTTTGTTCCATTTGCCTGCGAAGCGACGGGCAGCCAAACCTGAGGACAAATTATCCACATTGTCTTCAGGCGGAAAACCGTTTCTTTCCCGGCTCTTGGAAACGCTCGCTCGCTGGGCCGGGAGCCGCTGTCCCTGCTCTCTGTCCCGCACACCCGCCGTGGGAGGGAGCCCGCGCCAGAGGACGCGGGGCTGAATCGGGGGGCCGTGAAAATAGTTCACAAAGCAAGTGCAAAGCTATATATAAAATGGTGTTTACGGCTCCTCTTCCATGGAGCCGAGACAAAGGCGCCTAGGTAAACACAGCTGCAGCGCTTAGGCATGCAATCAAAGGCAAAAATAATATTGGGAAACCATGTTAATTATTGTAATTAAATTGTGAACAGTATTGATAGAAATATCTTTAAAACCTATAAAATCGACATGGAGCATATGGCCTGCTGGGCATCCTCGCTCTTCCCTAGATGTGCCAGCAGGGGGTGGGGGAGGGGCCGGAGGAAGGGACCCCAGAAGGGCTCACACCTGTCCACGCCCCCGATGACGTCACGGGGGGGGAGGAGCCTGCCTGACCCAGCTCTCGGGGCACAGAGCAGAGAAGGGAGCACAGATTTGGGGTCCAGTTGATCGGTCATCTATTACCAGAGGGACTTTCGTCTCAATGTCCCCAACTTGCGCTTCGACGGCACAGCCGTCCTGCACAGAAGGCCATGTGCCTGCTCCCAGCATCGTTTCTCCAACATCATTATACGGGCTCGGAGGTCTCATTCTTTCTCTTTTCTTTCCTCTTTTTTTTTGTTTGTTAATCCTCACCCAAGGATATTTTTCCATTGATGTTTAGAGAGAGTGGAAGGGAGGGAGAGACAGAGAAGGAGGAACATGGATGTGAGAGAGACACAGCGACTGGCTGCCTCCCGCACGCACCCCGACCGGAGCTGGGGAGGAGCCTGCAACCGAGGTATGTGCCCTTGACCTGAATCGAACCCGGGCCCTCCAGTCCAAGGGCCGATGTTCTATCCCCTGAGCCACACCAGCCAGGGCAGAGTCCTCCTTGCTTCTCCATGCCTTGGGGTTTCAGGAACGGCAGCGTCAGCTCGGCTAAGCCAGCGCTTAGCACCTTCCCAAAGTCCAGAGAGCGTTTGGCTGCCTCCGCCTTAGCCTCGCTTTCCCGCGGATCCCACGTGCGTGAAGACCTGTTCCTCCATGAGGTCTTCGCCCGGTGCCGAGGGCGGGCTGGTCCCGCCCGTCCCCTCCAGGGTCTGCTGGGAGGAAGCTGACCTGCCAGGAGGGTCCATCGCTCCCACGTTCCTCCCGTCGCCCAAGAGCACATGCTTCTCAGGCTCCCCGTCAGCGCCGCTCCCCGTGGGGGGTGGGGGGGGGGAGAGGAGGCGCCACGCGGGCTCTTCCCCACCTGCTGCTCCGTGGAAACGCCGGCCCGGAGCTGGGCTTCCTGCAGGCGCATTTCCATCACGAGTCTGCTGTTTCCTGTGCTCATTCTCACTCCACACGTGAACCCCCTTCTCAGTCTGCACCGAAGCTTCTCTCCCTCGACGAGCAATGTGGTCACCGCTGGATCATTTGCAGTTTCACAAGCGCCTTTTCTTCACTTCCGAGGGAGCTGTCGCGGAATCCATCGCTCTCGGATTGACTCACTTTCTCTTCTGGCGAAGAACCCGGGTCTGAGCCGCCTCCGTCCTCTTCATCTGCCGCCCCTGCACGGAAGCTGGCTTTTCTTGGGGGGGGGGGGGGATTCTTTCACGAAGATGCTGAATGTTTAATGACTGACTGTGCCGACTGCATGGAAGAGCAAGTAGAGGTGATGGAGCCGGGCAGACACGGGCCAGGGGGTCAGAGGGGCTGAGGCAGGAAGCCCCTGCAGCTTCAGACCCCACACTCCTCCGGCACACACTGCAGGTTACACGAGCCAGGCAGCCTCGGGCAGCTAGCGGGAATCACAGCAGCGAGGCCTGTTCACAGGCGGGGAGACCAAGGAAACGGTATTTGTGGGAAAGGTTGGAAAATTGTAAGCACCCTGCGAGGAGAGTGTTTTCTGTCCTGTCACAGAAATCCTGCTGCAGAGTAGCCCTCACGCTCCTCACCAGCCACGGACCCCCACAGCCACGGACCCCCACAGCCACGGACCCCCACAGCCACAGACCCACACATCCACGCTCTGTGGCTTAGCAGCTACAGCTGAATCTATGGGGAAACTAGATGAGGGTGAACCAAAACTTGCAAGCCCTTAGAGAGCAAATGTTTTCCAATCAATAGAACGAAACACGGCGCTTTGCTGGTAAAATGTGAGCTGGTTTTGCCCCTGAAACTAGTCTGGTGGTTTCCCAAAACTGTAACGAGAATCAGCACGTGACCCAGCAATTCCTCCTCAGGGTCCGCACCCAGGAGCCCGGAAATCGGGGACTGGGACGGGTGTCTGTCCGTCCACGTCCATGGAAGCGTGTTCACAGGGAGAGCCACCGCGTGCCCATCAGCAGAGGGAAGGCTGAGCACAGCGGCCCAGCCACGCAGTGGGATCTGGTCAGCCCGAAGGGAACACCGCTCCCGAGCATGCGGCCACCTGGATGAGCCTGGAGACATTCTGCTGAAGGAAACACCAGACACAGAGGATCAGTACTGTGTGGCTCCACCCGTGTGAGCGACGTGGGGTGGTCAGACTCCCGGACAGAAGGCAGGAGGCGGTGCCAGGGGCGGGGAGAACACGGAGGCTATTTCTTGGGGGACGAGGTTTAGTTGGGAAGATGACAAAGCCTGGACATGGATGGTGCTGATTGCACAGCCATGTGCATCCATTTAATGCCAATCCACTTCACACTTACATACATGGGTGAGCAGTATGTGCAGGGCAAACGCATGCCCATGGGACAGGAGAGATACATGAATAAACACCTGGAGTGTGGGACCTGCAGACAGGTATGTGCAGGGCAAACGCATGCCCCCGGGACAGGAGACATACATGGATAAACACTGCACGCTTACATACATCGGTGAGCAGTATGTGCAGGGCAAACGCATGCCCACAGGACAGGAGACATACATGGATAAACACTGCACGCTTACATACATGGGTGAGCAGTATGTGCAGGGCAAACGCATGCCCCCGGGACAGGAGACATACATGGATAAACACTGCACGCTTACATACATCGGTGAGCAGTATGTGCAGGGCAAACGCATGCCCATGGGACAGGAGAGATACATGAATAAACACCTGGAGTGTGGGACCTGCAGACGAGTTTCAGGAAATGCCCAGATTTTTTAGGGTTAAGAAAGCCCTGAAGTTTTACGCCTCTTTGCCTTTGTGAAATAAATCGGTGCAAGAGAGAGAGGGGAGGAGAGAGGGCTGGTTTGGGAATCATTTCCCTTTATAAACAGAGACGAGCAGATTGTGGCAGCTGAAGGGACCGCCCTAGCGGGCAGCACCGGGAAAATGGCAGCGTGAGAACCAACGTTTAATACATCCCCCTGAAAACCAACTCGCAGCGTTAACAAAGGCAGCTGGTGATCAGTACTGGGGCACAGGCCAGGGCTGAGCAGGTGGCCCGTCACCTTCCCTGGGTGAGGCCTTCCACTCCCTGATGGTCCCCGGCCGGGCTTACGAAGATCCCCAGGTGAAGCGCGTCGCCCCTAAGTACCAAGGGGCAGGCTCTGTCTGTGACAGCTTCCTTTGACGTGTCTTATCTTCCTGGAGAGCCTGTCATTCCATAATCCTGACCAGAGGCCAGGAGCTGCTGCAAAGGTGCTGCTGAACCCGTGCCCAGCGTGCAGTGTCCTACGCCAAGGAGCCCCTCTGCTTCCCCACTCGCCAATCCTGGCGTCAGGCCCGGGCTTGTTGGTTTGGGTATAGAAATGAATATTGTTACACTTGGGGTTGCACAGGGAGAGCATTTCTGTCTCACCCTCTGCTGTGGAAGCCTCCTTGTTGGGCTTAGAAGAGATTCTGACGTCCCTGCTCTTCTCCTGGGACTCAGACCCCTTGGGTCTCAGTATCTCCCATCACCAAGGTCAAAATCACAGTGGAAATTTGATCTGCCAGCTACATTTCTCCAGCTCTAGCCTGCTCCCTCCTAACTAGGCTGCTTAGACAAACACTCCAAATAGAGCCATCAAAATTCTGGATTTAGGGTTCCAGTCAGCCTCCCTCTGTCAGCAATAGTCCCACCCACCTGTACCCGGTGGTCAGGACTCCCTCCCATCACCCACTCCCGCCTCCTCTACCTCACTGACTGGCTCTAATGAATGTCCACATACAGTTCTTTTTGGTGAGTCTCTGGCCTTTACGTTGAAACCTGGCTCCCACGGTGGTCACACCCAACTTATTTCATTTTGTTCATTGGAAATCACATTGCCCTCAACATGAGCATTCAGAACCAGGATGCCAACATATGTGGGCACGCCGAGAGCTGCTCTTCAAATTCCATTAGCTCAAGCACAGAATACCATCGTTCATGGCATCATGCTGTTGTTTCCATTCTTCACAATTAGAGTGAATCTCTTGATCAACTTTTTCTGGTAGAAGCACATTCAAATAGTCACTTAAGGTGAAAGATTGATATTCACTGACCCAAAAGAATGTTATCCAATTTATTCACCTATTCAACACTGCACATGAGTCTGCAAAACTGTACTATTCTCTCCGAAGTCTGAGAAGGGGTTTTCCTCTCAGTAAGGACAGCTTCTGCGTGAGAAAAATGCTGCACGAGTAAAGGGACAATCTGTCGGAATTGGATGGCCGACACCTGTAGTTTTCTATAAAAAGGTGGGCCACTCAGATATTTGATCATCTCTGTAATAGTAATTGGAATGACAATATCTACTGTTCAGAAAATACATCGTGAAATTTACACTTGCATTTTGACATTTTAGAGTTCAATTATCCACAAATAAAAAATGGATAATGGACTTCCAGAGAATAACTCAGTCTATGAGGCCAGCTTTACCCTAATAGTCAAACCAGACAAAGACATTATAAGAAAAGCAAGCTATAGACCAATATTTTCATGAACATAGGCGCAAAAGTCCTCAACAAAATATTAACAAATTAAGCCCAACAATGTAGGAAAAGAATTTTACACCACAAACCAAGTAGGATTTCTTTCAGTTATACAAGTCTCACTGGTTCAACATTCAAAAATCAATGCAATCCATTATTACATCAACAAACTGAAAAAGAAAAATCATGTGATCGTATCAATGCATGCAGAAAAAGCATCTGATAAGGGTTTAAAATCCAACATTAATTCTTATAAAAACTCTTGGTAAACTAGAAGTACAGGGGAATTTCCTGAACTTGATAAAGGACATTTAGAAAAACCCTACAGCTGACATCGTACTTACTGCTGAGAAACTGTCTCCCCCTGACGATGGGGACAAGGCAAGGCTGCCCTCTCACTACTTCCTTCAACACTGAACTGCAAATTCTTACGGCGCAAGCACACAGGAAAGGAAGTAAGTCCCCAGGTTAGAAAGGAAGGAACAAATCATCTTTGGTCACAGATGACATGATCATCAATGTAGAAAATGTAAAAATCAACAAAAACTCCTGGAACTAATGAGCAATTACAGTAAAGCGGCAGGATACCAGGTTAACATATGAAAGTTGACCACTTTTCTCTGATGTATGTAAGCCGGTTTGCCTCAGTGGATAGACTGTCGGCCTGTGGACTGAAGGGTCCCGGGTTCGATTCAGATCAAGAGCGCGTGCCTGGGTTGCGGGCTCGACCCCCAGTAGGGGGCATGCTGGAGGCAGCCGATCAATGATTCTCTCTCATCATTTATCTCTCTCTCTCTCTCTCCCTCCCTCCCTCCCTCTCCCTCTCCCTCTCCCTTCCTCTCTGAAATCAATAAAAATATATTTTAAAAAAAAGAATGTAGACACAGACCTTACGACCTTCACAAATATTAACTCAAAGTGGATCACAGATCCTAACGTAGAAGGCAAAGCCATGAAACTCCCGTAAGAGAACAGGAGTGCCCTTGGATGACCTTGGGCCTGGGGGTCCCTTTACACACCCATCCGAAAGGTCTGAGCCGTGAGAAGTGATTCACGATTTGGGCCTCACTGCAATGAAAGCGTCTGCACTGTGAGAGGCACTATCAGGAGGAGGAGAAGATAACCACCAACTGGGAGAGATCACCTGCAAAAGACACCGGTGATTAAAGACTTCCCCAACATACACCAGAAAACGCTTCAAACTCAGCTATAAAAACAAACAAACAACCTCATTAAAAATGTGTCAACCACCTCAACAGACACCTCAACAAAGATGATACACAGATGGCAAACACGTGTACGAAAGAATGTTCCACATCACATCTCTCAGGAAATGCAAATACACCGCAGGAGACAGCACTGCCCACCTGTGAAAACGGGCAAAGTCGGTCACCCTGGCACCGAAGGCCGGGAGGGCGAGGAACAACGCGCACTCATTCATTTTCCTGGGAACGAAAACCGAGACAGCCCCTTGGAAGACAGGCTGGTGGCTTGCTACAAAGCTAGAGACTTGCAGAGGGTCCAGCAGCCGGACTCTGGAATTTCCCCACAGGCGCTGAAACTTACGTCCCCAGAAAAACCTTCCCAGCGACGTTTATCGCAGCTTCCTTGGCATCGCCAAAACTTGGAAGCAACCAAGATGTCCTTCCGAGGGAAATGGAGGATAAAATGTGGTCCATCCAGGAAATAAAATCCTATTCTGTTTTCCAGAAATGGGTTATCAGGCCATGAAAATAAACGAACGGAGAAAGCTTAAATGCATAGGATGGAGTGAAAGATTTCAGCCTGAAATGGCCACAGAGTCTATGATCCCAACTGTATGAACTCTGCAAAGGCAACATAAGGAGACAGTGGTTGCTGGGGACCGAGGTGCAGGGTAGGGATGAATAGGTAGAACACAGATAAGGCTTAGGGCTGTGAAAATACTCCGTATGATACCCCAGTGACGGACACAGGTCATTATACATTTGTCCAGCCCTCCCATATACAACACTGCAAAGCCTATGAACTCTGGGTAATCGTGACGTGTCAGGGGAGGTTTCTCATGAGTCACAGATGTACCCTCTGGTGTGGGATGTTGACAACAGGGGTGTCTCTACGTGTGAAGGCAGGGGTACGGGGAACTTCTGTATCTTAGCCGAGATTTTGATGTGAATTGAAAACTGCTCTGAAAATAACGCCTCAATAAAAGACAGGAGGTAACCCCCACGGGAACTGAAAAATTGAGTTTGAACATATCAGTGTGTTTGCCACTCGCAAGTGTGAACTGATAAGTAACTGCAATCGGGGGTTAAATGACCAACAAGACATTCCATTCTGGACCTGAGGTCGCATCCGTGGCCTCCCAGGGTGCTCATGGGCAGTCTCCCCAACGAAGCCCGAGCTGGTCTCCAGGAGGCCCGGGAGCCCTGCCCGCAAGGCCTGGTGGACTTGGACAAGTGGAGGCGCTTCGACATCAGTAACTTTCCAAGGTGCCCGGTGGTCCCTGGAGTAAGGCTGCCTTTCAGCAGCAAGGTCGCTGGAGGGACACATCCGCTGGTGGGCTGCTGCCTCCAGCTGTAAGGCTGTCGGTGATTGGCTGGCTCTCCAAAGCTCGGGCTGTCATTGGTTGGCTGATTCTCAGCTGCATCACCGCCCACGGGAGCGGGAGCGAGGCAGTTAGAGGTTTGCAGAGCCTGGGCAGTGATGTGAGGTTATGTCAAACACACAGTTTCCTTGCTCAGAACTTGGGACTTCGCCAATGAACCATTTTTCCTTTCTTGACTATTTAAAAAAAAAGTACTTTTAATTCTCCTCAGTCCCTTCTCTTGGTTTTTGCTCAGCCTGTGGGGTAATCATAGAGACTGTCCAGGACTCTGCGTGTGGGGGCAGAGCTGTCAGCTGGTACTGCCCGGCACCGGCCCAAGCCCCAAGCACCATGATGGGAAACAGCTCTACCTGCTGGTCTCTGTGAGTCACGGAATCTGGGACAGTTCGGCCTCCTGACAAAGCCCATGCAGCATCAGGACGGAATCACGGGATCGGGACACGCCCTGGTCGGCAGGTGCCTGCACCCTGTTAGAAGGCATCGCTACAGTGGACGTTTGTCCATCTATTACTTATTGCAGCCCGGCCGATAACAGGTGTCACTAGCTGAGATGTGACGATGAATTCCGGTTGTTTGATACGGGCAGTCGATGCAGCTCTGTGACCACACCCACCCATCGTTTCAGCCCGCTCGTTGGTGGCCACGCCTCTTCTCCCTGGAAACTTAACGGTTCCACGCTTCACGTTTCTCCCGGAGCACATGTGTTTGGAAGAATTCCAACATGAAAATCTCCAAGATGACCCTCAGCAAGCTCCCAGGGGACATGTGGAAATGCGGACCTCAGACTGTCCGCAAGCTCCCCGATGCGCGGGACAGTGAGGGCTTGAGGGGTGCCCCCAGATTCCATCCGAACCCCGGGGACAGCTGGGCCACCTGGCTCACCACAGCGGTTATGTGTGCAATCTATTCGCAACCTAATTGTTTACTTAATGACCTCCCTCGTTTTCCCTTAACTATCTTGCCTGGTAAGCTATTCCACACATTTATGATTCTCTGCGTGGGAAAAAAAATTAAAAAAGCAACGCTTCCTGACATCTGTTCTGAATTTGTTTTTCTTTCATTTTCATTTATACCCTCTTGTTCTATCATCTGTGTTGGGCTCAAAATAGGAAACCATGTTGACATTTTCCAAACCATTTAAGTTTTATGTTCTTTAATTAAAACCCCTTCTTAACTAGATAGGATCCAACCTGGTGGGCAGATGCCGGGACACTACATTCCGACGGAAGACAGTTTTTTAAAATTTCCCCCATCTCACAGGGGAAACAAAAATAAAGTTATGGGATTTCAATACTATCCAAACCGAAGAAAAGATGGGGACACTTTTTTTCCCCCCAAATCAAGAAGTAGCTAAACATGACTGACGCTGGGCTTGAAGTAGTAACATGCAGCGTTAAGACCCAGCAGGCTGGCGCCATGGGCTTTTTATAAGCTGCTTTTTTTTTTTTTCTGGGCAATGGTATTTGTGTTGGTCAGAAACCCTGGCTACACAGACCAATTCCAAATTTCTCAGCTCATATATCCTGTTCCCAGCCTTGGAAGCCAGTATAAGCCCTTCCACTCCAGACCACGGCCTAAACTAACTAAATAAAAAGAACCATATTTTTCTATGAGACATGGAGGCCCTATCAAACGTAAGTAGGACACGAGTACACGGCTTTCTCGGGGTGAGGTCTGAGTTATGTTGGAACCAATGTGCTCAGGAATCAGTTATTCCGAGGCCCCGGGAGCCCTTTATTTAACGCCTGCAGCCCCTTCCACAGGATCTGGAAGCCTGCCGTGTAAATAACTGTGGTTTGCTGGTTCTGCTTAGCTTCTTCTTCTTTTTTAATCCATAATAATAAAAGCGTAATATGCTAATTACACCAGACAGCCAAATGACCTTCCGGACCTTCTTCCAGACGAAGCCGGGGCTGTGAGGAACGGCCGAGGCTGTAAGGGGCTGTGAGGGCCGAGCCCCTTACATGAATTCTGTGCATCGGGCCTCTAGTATATATATGTATATTTTTATTGAGTTCAGAGAGGAAGGGAGAGGAAGAGAGAGAGAAACATCAATGATGAGAGAGAATCATTGATCCGCTGCCTCCTGCATGCCCTGCACTAAGGATTGAACCCGAAACCCGGGCATGTGCCCTTGAATGGAATCAAACCTAGGACCCTTCAGTCCGCAGGCCGACGCTCTATCCACTGAGCCAAACTGGATAGGGCTGCTTAGCTTCTTTTATTTATTTATTTTTAAAATATGGTTTTATTGATTTCAGAAAGGAAGGGAGAGGGAGAAAGAGATAGAAACATCAATGATGGGAGAGAATCACTGATTGGCTGCCTCCTGCACACCCCACAATGGGGATAGAGCCTACAACCTGGGCATGAGGCCTGACTGGGAATCGAACCCTGACCTCCTGGTTCATAGGTCGACGCTCAACCACTGAGCAACACCAGCCAGGCTTCCTTTATTTTTAGATGGGCATAGATACCTTGTAAATGATTTTTTTAAAAAGTAGCCTCGGAAGATCTCAGAAAAATTTAAATCCAGAAACTGAATTAGCATACGTTTGTTGGTAAGTTCTGTGCTAGAATGCAGATATCCAGTAGCAAACAGCAGATCTGGCGCCTGGCCTCATGGGAGCTTAGGTCTAATGCAGAGACAGACAGTGTGGATGAGACCAGCCATTGCATTCTTACACTTGTGCTGAGTTCTATGAGGAAACAAGTAGAGTCCAATGAGAAATTAATTAAGAAGGACAGGCTTTAGCCCGGCTGGTGTGGCTCAGTGATTGAGCATCAACCTACGAACCAGGAGGTCATGGTTTGATTCCCGGTCAGGGCATGTGCCCGGATTGTGGGCTCGATCCCCAGTGTTGGGCATGCATGATTCTCTCTCATCACTGATGTTTCTATCTCTCTCCCTCTCCCTTCCTCTCTGCAATCAATAACAATATATTTAGGGGGAAAAAGGACAAGCTTTAGATTGAGGCACCGAGGAAGGCTGCCCTACATGTGTGAGCCTCAGGGTGAGACCTGGGGGCAGGAGTGAGGGGAACAGTGTTCCAGGAATCTGGAACAGCCTGTGTGCGACGGAGGATCTGTTTCGACCCATGGGCCCTGGGAAGAGAAGCTGGGAGCAACGACACCCCCCGCTCCCCTTTCCTGTGTGATCCAGGATAGAATCTGCCAGCAAGAGAAACCCATGTGGATCTAGAACCGGAGGAGGAATTGCCTCCACAGCTCTGCGGAGGCAGAGGCACCGGATCTGGGGTGGAGGCGGGACTCTCAGAGGCTTCCCCACAGGGGGCCGCTGCAGACCCAGGCTGCGGGCTTGCTTCCTCGGGTGCTTCTGAGAATGAGGGCGTGCTTTTGTTTTCTGTGCGCCTCTGGGAACCCCCCGATGTCTGAGGCTGAGTCTCCGGGTCTGTTCTGATCTTTCAGCTGGAGCCCCCTCCCCACTTCCCCCCGCGTCCCCCAGTGGCCAGGTGAGCCCGAAGCCCCGCCACGCCCTTTCCCTCCGGACATTCACAGCCGCTGCCTTTCCCTAGTGAGCCCACGCGGACATGACAGGAGACGGAGAGCCCTCCGCGCAGTCGGAGAAGCCGGTGCCCATAAGAAGCAAACCCAGCGGCCCCAAAGGGACCCCGAGAGGGACCCCGAGGACCCCGTGCTCACCGGGCCTGCAGCCTGGGCGCGGGGCGCTGCAGGTGCCTTGTGAGACCGCAGGCCCAATGAGCCTGGGAACGCCACACATCGCCCACTGTTCTCTGCTCCTCCCGGCAGGAGCGCGGAGCTCCTGTCAATGTGCCTCCTCTCCTCTGTGGTACAGGGAGGGGCCCGGGAAACGTGAGCTGCGTGGGGACCCTGCTCCCCAATCCCAGAGCCCTTCCCAGCGGACGCTGCCTGTTAGAGACGACACATCAGCGTTCCATCAAAACCATGTGACTCTGTGCTAAGTGTGGGCAGCGATGACCTCAGACACTCCCGCCGCGTGAGCTCAGCAACTCAGTCCCTCCAATTTTAACAAGGGTGCTCCTCTCTGGATGGGCGGGGACTGTGCCTTCACTTTCGCCCAATACTTCTTATTCTTTCTGTATATGTTTTTATTGATGTCAGAGAGGAAGGGAGAGGGAGAGAGAGATAGAAACATCAATGATGAGAGAATCACGGATCGGCTGCCCCCTGCACACCCCACACTGGGGATCAAGCCCACAACCCGGGCCTGTGCCCTGACCAGGAATCAAACTGTGACCTCCTGGTTCATAAGTCGATGCTCAACCCCTGAGCCACGTCAGCCGGGCTAAATCTTATTCTGATTAGTGTGAAAGGTGCCCAGACTCAGGGGGTGGAGACGCAGAGCCACTGATGGTCCCAGCGCCCAGGGGAACTTGACCAGGAGTCAGTTCAAGGATGAGGCCGCAGTGGCAGCTCTGGGTTTGTGACTCAAAAGGGAGTAATGATGAGACAGTTACTCCCGTGTTCATAATGAAGGTGTAATTCACACACAGGAAGTCAGCCTTTCCACGTAGAGTTTGCATGTTTGGCCAATGGCAGAGAAATCGATAGAGTGGACCCTCATCCGGCCCGGCTCCCACCCCAAGAGCAAGAGTTTAACTGGCTGACAGGGAACCTACGGACACAGAGCCTGGTTCCTGGGAAGGAAGTGCTGAGCGCGCCCTCGTCACCCACACTCTCGGGAGGCTCTGGAAGAAGGAAGGGAGGCCACGCGGGACTCACGCGCCACGCCCGCCCAGCCGGCCGTCAGATGGCTGGGCCGCAGGACTGACTGTGGGATGCTCAGTGAGTGCCTGCGATCCAATGGGGTTTCTCCGCTCAGTGTTGTTTTCTGGGGGGGGGAGGGGGCCCAGGAACGGCTTATCACAGTGTAAGGGAGCAGTGAGGGCAGCGTGGCCGCATGGCACGGGTGGGTGGCCTGGGCTGGAGGACCCCGGGCTGCGGGGGGAGCGGGTGCTGCTGTCTCCAGGGCAACTGCTCCTGTGGCACCGGCCCAGAGAGACGGGGAGGGAGCAGGGCACTGCGTGAGGAGGAGGCCGCTCTGCCCGTCCCCGCGGGCTGCAGGTGACTCCGACTCCCGCGCTCCCCGTTTGCTCCCGTCGGGGACGGCGCTCCCCTCCGCACGCCGTTTTCTTGGTCCAATTGCCTCCTCTCTCTGAGCGGCTGTCCTTTCGAAGTGCTTGCTTTGTGCTGTGGAGAAGTACACATTTTTGGCCAAAGTGATGGGATTTGCAGCCAAACGAAAAAGAATATGTGCAATTAATGAGAAAACGGCGACGGCTGTAATTTACAGAGTATTTGGCAGGAGCGGCAGGAGTGCGGCGTGGCCCACTCTGTTCCCAGTTCCTGGGAAGTCTTCCTTCGTCTTTTCTGCAAATAGTGTCTCCGGGAGAGGGGAGCGCGGGTTCTGAGTGTGGGAGCGTCTCTCGATGCCCTTTCTCCGGGAGGGACGCAGACGGGAAGGCCTGCCACCACCTCCCCCACGCCACCTCCCCCACGCCACCTCAGCGCCGCCTCCTCCGCCAGGCCACTTCTGCCGCCTTCTCTGCCATGCCCATTGCATACCCCCACATGGTGCCCTATTGAACTAGTTTCTCCATAATTACTGTCGCCAACATAATTTCCCATGTAATTAAAAAGATTCACACCGAATCTTCAAAGATGTGACACAAGCTAAACACGTAACTCAACATGCGGGGAGGCGTCCAAGGCCTCTGGGGCGGGGGCCACTGACCCCGCTGTTTGCTAGAAACCGGTGGGGACACTTCCGGCGTCGCGCTGCGCCCTGGGAGTAAGGGGGCGAGAGAAGAAGCCAGGTTTCCCGTGGCGCGGAGGCAACAGCAAAGGGCTCGTGACGGCTCATTTTGTGTGTCCACCTGGCCGGGCTGCGACGCCCAGAGAGCTGGTCGACACCATTCCTGGTGCGTCTGTGAGGCGCCTCCGGCGGGTGGGTCTGAGGCAGCAGCCTGAGAACGACGCCCAGCCTCTCCAAGGCCAAGGCGGGCAGCACCCAGCCGGCCGGGCAGGACCGTGAGGAGGGCGGAGGATGCGCCTCGTGCTGAGCTGGCACCCTCTCCTCCTGCCCCACACGCGGCTTCGCGCTCGGGCTTCGGGACTCAGACCAGGACTCCCACGTGGGCCCCGAGTTCTCAGGCCTCAGACCGGACTGGACACCACTGGCCACCGCGCCTCCAGCTTGCGGACGGCAGCTCCTGGGGCTGCGCAGCCTCCGTAAGGGCATCAGCCAAGTCCATGGAGCGAGTAGGAGCCGCACCTGCCGCTCTGCACAGTGGCCGGGAGGTGCTCATCGCTCTGTCCTTCCTCGCCCAGCTCAGCTCCCCAAAAACCTCGTGTCTGATTCTCAGCACGTGGGGAAGCCACTGAGGTCGAAGCTGGTGTGTAACATCCATCTCCTCACCACGTTCTCAGCGACCCCTGGGTCCAGCAGGGCGTTTCGGCCAAAAGCACAAGAAGCCAATTCTGGCCAAAGGCAGAAAGAAGCCGAGGGTGAGCGAGGCCGGGATCCAGCCTCCAGGCACCTGAACGGCCGCAGGAAACAGGTCTCAGCCGCCAAGGCCCAGCTCCGCTGTCCTGGCTCTGGGGTGGCAGGCGGAGAGAATCCCGGGGGCTGTGGGAGATGCAGGCGGAGCCCCGGGTGACCCGCCTAACCGGGCGCATCGGAAACAGTCCGGGGTGCAGCCAGCGGGTCTTGCCGAGCGTGGGGATGAGAGGGGGAAGGAGGGTGTGACACCACGGCTCTGGGTGAAGATGGGAATCTGGCCTCAGTTGTCAGTGGCTCGTCTTGTTCCTGCACCAGCCCTGCCTCTAACACAGGCACGAATCTGGGCAGATGGCATGAGCGCTTCGAGCTTAATATATTCGCATAGGAACACAGATATGCACTATGCATATGGGCCAGGCATCTGCAGGTCTATTTTAATAGGCATTTTTATTAAGCTTCAAACAAGCGATCTTGTTTTTTAAAAATTTGATGAGCATGTTTTAAGTTATTTCTTGACTCCATGGGGCAATTTTTAAACTTATAAATATGTTGAGGTCTTTTTTTTTAATGGAGCCCTCATCTGTGTCTCCTGCTCCCCCGCCCCAGACCTCCGCTGTGTAAAACCACGGAGCTCAACCGGCCGCGGAGGGGATGGCGGCCGGGGAGCGAGGAGAGGCACGGTTTCCTCCAAGACTCAAATATCGCCTCAGGTCCTAGGGGACGGTCCCCTCCCCGGAGACTATTAGAAAGAGTTTCCAAAGTTCAGAGACTATTTTGGTCGGAAGCCTCAAGTTCTTCGAAATAACAGCGAGCAGCTGCTTCTCCGTCCCCGGTTTCCGGCTATAAACACAGGCCTGGGACGGAGTCTGGACTCAGCCGCCCGCGGTGGGGGCACTGTTGTCTCTTTAATTTCCCCTCGTGGGCATGTTTCTCTGGGAAGCAGAGGCGGGCGAGCAGCTTCCTTTCTGCGGGGAAGGGCGTGAGCCCTCAGCCCACTGCTCTGGTCGGGGGCACAGAGAAGTCCCGTCTGCCCGGGGGCCGCTCCGGGGTCTCTCCGGGTCACGGCTGAAGGTGGGACTCAGTGCGGTGCTGGGAGACGAGAGGGTTCGGGGTCTGTGGTGCCAGAGACGAGGTCCTGGCACTGCCGTTTGCCAGCTGGAGACAAGGAGGCCAAGGAGCTGCCGGAGGCCAAGGAGCTGCGGAGGGCGGGCTGTGCCGCCCCTGCGTGCGCCTCGCCAGGGAAGGAGCCGCACCCCCGGAGGCGCCGGCGTGCTGTCCCCGCACCAGGAGGAGAAGGGGGCTCACCGGGCGTCCTGGACCTGCCTCCCGGGGATGCTGCTCGCTTCCGGTTCAGACCTTTGGTGGCGGCGGGTGGGCCTCAGCGGGCCGGGCTGGGACCTCCCGGGAGCGTTTCCGGGCTGGACC
>NW_005871911.1:72883-82638 GCF_000147115.1 Myotis lucifugus
CCAACGGGGGGGGGGGGGCGGGGGGGGAGTGTGAAGGAAGGTCTGGAGCTGCTGACCATGGCCTTTCCAGGCGGGCTGTCTCCCCTGTCGTGGGGGATGTCTGGAGGAGAGCCTTCATTGGTGGCCTCGGCACATCTGGCCACCGGCAAGGGCTGGAGCCCAGGGCGTGTGCAGAACCTGTCCCTGACTAGCACCTGCCCCACCAGCACCTGCCCCCGCCAGCACCTGTCCCAGCCAGCACCTGCCCCCGCCAGCACCTGCCCCAGCCAGCACCTGTCCCACCAGCACCTGCCCCCGCCAGCACCTGTCCCCGCCAGCACCTGTCCCAGCCAGCACCTGCCCCCGCCAGCACCTCACCCACCAGCACCTGGCCCAGCCGACCCCTGAGCCACGCCGGCCGGGCTGGGTGGGTATTTTTAAAATTAAGATTAGGGCAGATTTTCTGAGATGCCCACAGACCCTGTGTGAGCAGCCGGGGGGGTTCTGACAGCCTGGGCAGAGGGCGCAGTGTGGGCCACAGGAGCTGGGCTCTGTCCAGGAGCCCAAAGGGGACGTGCAAGGGGAGAGGTTTATGGGGAAACCTGGCGACACTCGAGTGGGTGATGGTCACGCAGACACTGGAGCAGAGGCAGGAGAACAACAATGGCTTCGCCCCTGCGCTTCCTGGCACCCCAGACAGAAGACACAGCGCCCCTTCCCCGGGGGGGCATCAGGCTGGGCGCCCAGACGCGTGAGAAGCTCGAGAATAAGTTAAATATAAACTCCGTGTCCTACTTGCTTGAAACCAGGGTGTGAAATAGGTCACAGCTATTTCAAACGTCCCTGTGAAATGTCAGGAGACTGGGTCCGACCCGCCTTTCCCAGGAAAGCCTCCAGATCCCGGCCCGGCGCGGGCAGCTCACCCCGCGGCTTCCACCGTGCTGGTGGCCGGTGCGGCTGGAGGAACCTCCACCCCTCCAGGCCCCCGGCGAAGTGCCCGGACCCCAGACTCAGGGCTGGCTTCTCCTGAGCAGCGCGGTGACATCTGAGCTGTTCCCAGGACCCCTTTCCTGTGTCCACGCAGGAATCCCGCCCTGACTGTGTGCCATGGTAACAAGCCGGCAGCTAATGCAGAGCCGGCCCGCGCTCAATCCTCCTCTGACCTGGGGACCGATCCTTCTAAGCCGTAACCACCCCCCAGGGGGGCAGCCTCGGGGAGCCCCCAGGACGCCCGCTGGGCAGGCAGCGCGTGGGCAGGCGGGGCGGGAGGACTTGCAAAGTCAAACCAGCGGGTCTGGGTGGAAACTGGTGTCCCGAGGAGACGCCAGGCCTGGGCGCCATGGTGGGTTACAGGCGGCTCCGTGACCCGGCGATCGTTTCCTGCATCTTGCAGCTGTGGGACCGTCCTTCTCCTGTGTGCCCACATCTGCTTCCCGGGCCGGAACACGAACAGCTTCGAGGAACCGCCAGGAATCTGTCCCTCGCTCAGTGCAGATGTGCAGGCACCGCCACGCGGCCACGGTCCCTGAGAAAGGCCCTTGTTCTCCGTGGTGAAAAGGACGCAGTGGTCCTTCCTGCGAAGACGGTGCGGGGTGGATGGATAGAAGGAGCCCGCTCTGGCCATGCGCGCTCAGAGCAATAATGAGCATGTTGTCCCTTTCACCCGCGAGGCGGGAGGCGGGAGGCTGGCTGCAGACCATGTCCCTTACCTGGGTTCCTACCCCCCCACCTCCGCACTCACACACACGCTGAGCTGCAGGGCAAGGCTGGGAAGACAGGGTGCAGGGCCTGGTAGAGAGACCTGGGTGAGCCTCAGGAATGCAGGTGGAGGGGCTGGGGGTCCCCAGAAGTCTGTGAGGTCCACGGGGCCTTCCTAGGAATGGGTGCAGCCTTGGGGGCCAGAGGTGGAGCTCTGAGGAGACCATGACTTGGGTGCAGATGGTCAAGAAGTGATGCTGGATAAGGGGGTAGGATCCGAGGGAGGTGGTGAGCAGGAATCCCGGAGAGACACCGGGGGTCAGAGGAGAAAGGTGCTTTTTCAACACTGAGCAAAGCTGAGTGACCCACCCAGGGCTGGAGGCAGACGGAGGCATGTGAAGGGCCGATGGACAGTGTCCCCGGGGCAGTGAGGGCCCGTGGACGCGGTGTAAACTGTCCTGTCAGGAAAGACAGCACCTGCCCTGCATGTCCATGGAGCAGTAATCACTCAGCCAGAGAAGGGGGGTCCTGCTGCTTGTGACAGCATGGAAGGGACGGAGGGCTTCCTGCCGAGGGAGAGGAGCCGGCGGAGAACACAGATGCTGCGCAGCCTCGTGCAGGGAACCTAAACCAAGGTCTACCTCAGTGGTCGGCAAACTCATTAGTCAACAGAGCCAATACCAACAGAACAACGATTGAAATTTCTTTGGAGAGCCAAATTTTTTAAACTGAAACTATATAGGTAGGTACATTTTTATTAACTTAATTAGGGTCCTCCTAAGGCTTAGGAAGAGCCACAATCAAGGGGCCAAAGAGCCGCATGTGGCTCGCGAGCCACAGTTTGCCGACCACGGGTCTAACTCATAGGCACAGAGAGGGGAACGCGGTCGCAGAGGCTGGGGTCGGGGTGGGCCAGGGAGAGGTGGGTAAAGGCCACAAACTTGCAGCTCTAAGATGAACAAGGCCTGAGGGTAGTCACCGCCATGAGTGCAGCTGCTAACACTGCGCTGGTAGTGAAGGTGCCAAGTAGATGTGATGGCCCGGCACACCCCCCACCCCCGTGGGTGAGCCCACATCCCAGGGTCCCGGAGGCCGGAGCCTCTGGAAAACAGTGGCACCCAAATCCACGGTCTTGATTTCAGGTGCTACCTGCTCCGAAATCTCACCAGGCAGCTCGGCGCATGCGTGTGCGTGTGTGTGTGTCGGGGGGGGGGGTAGTTTAAATAACTCATAGGAAAATGTATGCAAAACCCCTGGCACCCCTGGGAGTGACAAGTACGCGCTGAGTCACGTCTCCGCCACTGTTCCCTCTGCCTCTAGCTTCTTGTGATTATTCAAGAAGGAAGCAGATGAAAGGAGAGCAAAACACAGCTTCCATTTCCGCGGCTCCCTGAGCGCGGGGCGGGGGGCAGTGAGGGGGAGGAGGGGAGCCCCTCGTGGTGCTCCCCTTTCAGGGCTCAATGATGATAATGTGCCGACGATTATGTGGATAAACACGCCGAGTGAACCTTTCTGTGTGGAGAATAAATGTTTTCCGTGGCATTTGGTTCCGCA
The DNA here is from genome assembly GCF_000147115.1 of Myotis lucifugus. Taxonomy (NCBI): domain Eukaryota; kingdom Metazoa; phylum Chordata; class Mammalia; order Chiroptera; family Vespertilionidae; genus Myotis; species Myotis lucifugus. Next base: position 76,115 of record NW_005871911.1, read on the forward strand.
GTGGGGATGGCTTGGAATCATGATGCGTGGCACACGATTTCCTTGTCTGTGAAATAGTCCCGAGAGGCTGGAGTCGGGAATGGGCTCTGTCTGCCCCCGAGCGTGGCCCTGCCTCCCTGGTCTGCGACATGAGACGAACCCTGCCCGTGGGGTGCTGCAGGCAGGACTGTGGCAGTGCGTGGCCCAGTGCCTGGCACACTGGAGGGCTCCAGGGTAGGCACCGCTCGTTCACCGGGAAACCGGTCCTTATGCTGCATCCCAGCCTCTGCAAGGCCCCAGAATGCATGTACACACACACACGCACGCATGCACATACATGCATACACACATACATATACACACACACGCATACACACACACACTATAGTGCAGTGGTTCCCAGCCTTTTTCTGGCCACGCCCACCTGAGCATCTCTAACATCCGGATGCCCCCCTGTGACACCTAATTCTTATTATTCAAAAAGTGACTCCTATTCACGGGGAGGAAGCCTAAAAGACCATGAACTTGGTCGAAACAAGCTTCCAAAGAACATGGCATCCATGAAAGAGAAAAATAAAAGAACGAAAGGGCAGTTGATGTACTTGGAAGAAATAACTAAGAAATTGTTTAAAAAAAATAATATGAAGTGATATGAAAAAATAGCAAAAAGTTTCAAAACATATAACAGAGAACTGAAATGCATAGATGTGTCACAGTGTGTGTATATATATATACAGTGTATGAGGCCCCTGGAACCCTAAGAAATGCAAGGAAATTCTGTCCCTACAGCTGAGCTTTGGTCCAGCCTCCAAGGAGAGGCTTGACAGCTGTCTGGTTGCATGAAAAAGTGAATTAAATATTAAATGAGTGAATGAGTGAATGAATGAATGAATGAATGAGTGGTGAGTGAATGAGTGAGTGAATGAAAGAGTGAATGAGTGAGTGAAAGAATGAGTAAGTGAATGAGTGAGTGAGTGAATGAAAGAATGAATAAGTGAGTGAATGAGTGAGTGAAGGAGTGAATGAGTGAGTGAGTGAGTGAAGGAGTGAATGAGTGAGTGAGTGAATGAGTAAACGAATGAGTGAGCGAATGAATGAATGGAAATGAGTAGTTAAAGCAGCGGTTCTCAACCTGTGGGTCGCGACCCCTTTGGGGTTCGAATGACCCTTTCACAGGGGTCACCTAAGACCATCGGAAAACACATATATAATAACATATTGTTTTTGTGATTAATCACTATGCTTTAATTATGTTCAATTTGTCACAATGAAAATACATCCTGCCTATCAGATATTTACATGAAGATTCATAACAGTAGCAAAATTACAGTTATAAAGTAGCAACGAAAATAATGTTATGGTTGGGGGTCACCACAACATGAGAAACTGTATGAAAGGGTCACGGCGTTAGGAAGGATGAGAACCCCTGAGTTAAAGGAAAGAGAGTTTGCCTGGGGACCAGGAGCATGTGACCTGGGTCCACCTCGTAACGGTTGCAAGCTCAGACCTTTCCCTGACATGTTTCAAAAGCAACGCCCCCACTTGCATCTCTAATTAGAAACATTCTGTGGCTTGAGAGCGAGGAGACTGGCCTGTCACTCCATGGCTCTGGGACATGAAAAAGTATCCAAAGACTAGGCTGCAGGTCAGGGCCGGGAGAGGGGCCTTTACCCCCACCCCCCAAAGTAGGTTCAACCAAGCCAGCAGGCACGTTGCCACGGTCTGCTTTCCCGCAGAGCAGTGACTAGGAGTGGCACCTGCACGCGGTTATCAGACAGGAACGAGCGAGCGCCCCCACCTCTGGGATCCCCGGGAGGGGGGACAGCTTTAGAGCAAGGCTTAAAGTCCGAAGCCAACTCTAGGAAGCGGGGCAGGGTCCCCTGCCTGCCGGCCACTCAGAGCTGAGCCACCAGAACTCACTGAGGTTCCCAACTACCCAAGCCAGCAAGGCCGCCCTCTCTGGGAAACACGCTCATTCCCACCGACACTGTAAACAAGATGTCTCTCCCGGGCAGCTCCCCGGGCCTCCAACTCACATCCTGCAAAGAGCCAGCTCCAGGACCAAAGTCTACCTCCCTCTCACCTTGGTCTGGATTCTGGCCAGACCTGACCCGCCGGATGTTCTGTGTCCCCAAGGCCCTCCCCGTGGGCTCCCCTGGGATGTAGCCGGGACCTCCCACCCTCAGTCTCACCCACAACCACGCAAAAGCCAGCACTACAGCTCCGCCACCAAACACCGCCCTGTGAAACCTTAGCCATCGGTGAGGGGTGCACGCCTGACAACTGCCTATTCCAGCTGCACAGGGCAATTTTCAGTCCCGGGAGGGCTGCTGTGCACTGTGACTAGAGGACATGCAATGACTAGCCTTGGACCAGGGGTCAGCCGGGCGCTGGCTGCAGGACCATCCTGCCCGCCGTGGTCATACAGGGCATCAGAGCAGCCCGCCCGGGACTCTGTCTCCGGGGAAACTGGCTGGGTGTTTACAATCTACCCGGGAACTGAGACTCCTCAGCTCTGAAATTAAAGGGTCTGGAATTTATTTACAGTATTTACTCTTTACGGCCATAATTCAAACCAAACCAACTCCAACCCCAGAAACAATAGCCTGATGAATTCTCAAAGAAACTTTCCAAAGTCAATCTGCTGTTGGCGTGGGTTACGGAGGAGAAGTTTCCAGCCCCAAGGGAGAGCTTCGCTCTGTCGGTTCGCTCTGTGGGAGTCGGAAGGCGCCAGGTAAGGCCTTGCGCGAGGGGCCGCCCGGCTCAAACCAGAGATGCCACTGCCCCTAAACACGCAGGGAGACGAGCCCGTTAACAGTTATCATTCACTGAGCAGTGAAGGGCTTAGCACATGCCAGCGCCAGGTTATCCATGTGGTTTTTGTTTTTCAATATATTTTTACTGATTTCAGAGAGGAAGGGAGAGGGAGAGAGAGATAGAAACATCGATGATGAGAGAGAAACACTGATCGGCTGCCTCCTGCACGCCCCACACTGGGGATCAAGCCCGCAACTCGGGCCTGTGCCCTGATCCGGAATCGAACTGTGACCTCCTGGTTCATAGGTCGACGCTCAACCCCTGAGCCATGTGTTTTGCTGTGGCCACCTGAGTGACCAGCACAGTGACATCCTCAGACTCCAGGTGGACATGGCGTTCAGGGAGCACGACCCACCCAGGACAGCCAGGAACCCCGTTAGATATTTTTAATATGGAGACGAGGCAGGCAAGGACGACAGCCAGTTACTCCACATAGTCCGCACGGACACCTAGAACGGAGCGTCTCATTCAGCTGGGAAAGGACTTCGCAGACACCCCTGGTTCCAGGGGCCCTGTAACCTGAGACCATGGGGTGAGCCTGGTTCAGAAGGTTCGCCTCTGGGCGTGTGCAGGAGGCGGGTGTGGAAATGTTATTTCTGTTGACGTCCCGGGCCCCTGCCGCCACACACACTCATTATCCCATTCTGCTGCGAGCATATGGCACAGAGGGTTCAGGAAATCCTGCCCGATTTGTCTAAATACCAACTCCTGGCCTGATTCACCGCGGGGCCCTCGGGGCTGGGAGGACACAGCTGTGTGACCGGCCGCACTGGCCAACGTGGCCACCAGTGCAGCTGCTGGGCGAGCTCCCTTGTGCCGGGCGCGCCGGCTGCACATCGGAAGCGCAGGTCGGCGAGGGAATCTGAGGGCCGGAGGGTGGGAGGCGGGAGAGAGAGTCCTGTATTCCTGACCTCTATACCTTCAAAGCACTACCCACTCTCCTAGGCCAGGGATCTGAAGAGAATACCTTCCCCCCCGAAACCTTCCCTTCCCACCAAAGGGGTGCCCATTGCTTTTAAGGCACAGATTCCAAGAGTCCTGGGACCAATGTCCCCCCCGCGCACCTGGCTCACCTGGAACAGGAAGAGCCGCGAGGCTTGGGGTCTGTCACCGAACTTCCTGCACCAGGCAGACCGGGGGCAGGGGCCATTCAGATCATTCGTGGAGCAAATAATTGTCATCGAACAACATCTAAGCGAGCGCTGGAATGATACCGAAACCGCTTCTCATTAGAAAGGCGGTGAATCCGGTCGCTGCACTTAACTGAGCACCCTGCTCTAGGGGGGAAAGACGGAGCGTGACCCGGTCTGAAGGACGCGTGACAGTGCAGGAAATACACAGCCTGGCTTCGTGACCCCTGTGTGACCTGGGCAATTGACCGCCTGGGTCTCGTTTCCTTGCCCATTCAATGGAGACATCTACATATAAAAGCCTGATATGCAAAGTGTCCCCTTGGGAGTTTGACCGACCGGGAGTTCGACTGCTCGCTATAACGTGCGCTGACCACCAGGGGGCGGTGCAGAACGAAAGAAGGCCCCGGCCAGCAGCCGGCAGCCACCAGGGACCCTACCCTTGCGTGAATTTCATGTACTGGGCCTCTAGTCAGTAATGAGAGCTTCGGCATAGCCTTGTATTAAGGATTAAATGGACTGAAATGAGGTAACACAGCTCGTGGCTGGGGAGACAGCGGAGGGAAATACATCCAATATGATCCCATCTTAGAAAACAAGGTTAATTGGCTTAATATGGTCAGAAAGGTGCCCGCTGCACCATCCAACGTCTCCGCTACGACACCGCAGATGAGAAATGGCTTCTCAGACTCATCGCCAGAACAAGGCGTGTCCCCTGCAGTGCGCCCCGCTTTCTGCCGTGGGGCCGTGTGACACCAGGCGTTCCTCTTTCCCTGGCTCCCAGGACGCTCCCGGCTCCCAGGGGCTTGTCTGCAGCCACATGCGCATCACCTGGCACGGCCCGCCTCCTCCTTGCCAGGTCTGACCTATCAGAGGGCACGTCTCTCGCACCGACAGGAGGCAGCACGCTTGGGGAGCACGCAGCACGGCGCCTGGCCCGCTGGGACACAGACACTGGATGATCTCGTGGGAAACAAGACTGGACAGAGCAGAACCAGGTGGGTTCGGGGCTCATGGACTCACCCAGGACCCGGTGCTTCCTCCTGCCCCGGCGCAGCCCCTGGTCCGATGGCTCCTCTCCGGCTCCCAGATGCCGTGGCTCCCACTGTTCTATGTCTCACAGACGGGCCTGTGGGCGTAGCTTTCCCTCGGTCCCGGGCAGAGGCCTCCTCCATCGCATGGCCAAGTCAGGGCCCCAGGAGAGTCCCTGAAAGAGAGAGAGCCCGTCAGGACGGCCTTGTCCACTCACAGCCGTCCCGAGCCGAGGGCTCTGCTGTCACCACTGTCTCATACAGGAGGACAGAACGACGGCAGCACACAGATAAAAGGGAGGAGGATTAGAACCACCAGCATCGACCGCTTCGTTTCATTCCTTTAACAACTCCCTGGGGCATTCGCTCCTCCCGGCGGGAATCCGGTGGGAAGGTGAGACCCCGTCCGAGGCCACAGGGCGAGGGAGGGGCTGCGCAGCCAGGTGGTCCTCGGGGCCTCGCTCTGCCCCTGGAATTGCCCTGTGATGCAGTTCTGACCGCGGGCTTTAGGGGGCGATAGATAAAACTTAATTCGAGCCCTGCCCGGTTTGGCTCAGGGGATAGAGCATCAGTCTGCGGACTGCAGGGTCTCAGGTTCGGTTCTGGTCAAGTGCCTGGACCTTGACCAGATGGAGCATGTGGGATGGTACATGACGTCGGGGACCAGGTGCGACGCCTCCTGTCCAGCTCCTCCTGCCTGGGCCCCGGCGCGGCCCGTCTGCACGGTGGCGTCCATGCGCAGAAGGCGAGGACCCAGATTTCCTCTCCCATGAGGACTCTCCCCTTCACTGATGTCGGTCCTCACAGCGACCTGAGGGCCACTCCGGCCCCAGATTGAACCTCAGGGACCTTGCAGGTCACACAACCGGTGCGATGGCTGATACAGGACGGGACCCCAATCATGCAGCCCCACCTCTGCGTCCCACCCTCCACACCCACTTCTCCTGCAGGAACGAGGTTTCCCTGCCCCCCTCCACGTCAGCGCGGCCGTCACTAGGGATCTCATGGGCGTTGACTCCCCGGGCAGAAGCCTCCTTCCCACTCCCTGGGTCATGCGCCCGAGACGAGGGGGTCACGGTGGAGCAGGGGTCACCGAGGGAGCAGGGGGTCACCGAGGGAGCAGGGGTCACGGCGGAGCAGGGGTCACTGAGGGAGCAGGGGGTCACCGAGGGAGCAGGGGTCACGGCGGAGCAGGGGTCACCGAGGGAGCAGGGGTCATGGCAGGAGCAGGGCCACCAGGGAGCAGGGGGCCCTGGGGCTGTCTCCTAAGTGCACGCAGCGAGGATGCAGTGGGCGGCGAGGCTGGGGTGACCAGGGATGAAACCCGGCCCACGCCACCTCTGTCACCATCGCAGGACGCCGGGTGCTGGAGCCCCAGGCCGGCCGGGCCCTGGGACCCGAGGCGCCCACAGAGCCGCCAAGTCTAGACTCCAGATGTGCTCCCTGTCCCGGCCAAGGCCCACCCAGCGGGCAGATGTTCCCACCAGATGACAGTGGGCTCGCACAGCACCACGCAAAGACAAAAATAGGAGCGGGGAAGGCCAGGCACTCCTGCTCCCTGGGAGGC
>NW_005871911.1:83203-88019 GCF_000147115.1 Myotis lucifugus
ACCCTCACACACTCACACCCTCACATGCTCGCACACCCTCACACCCTCACATGCTCGCACACCCTCACACCCTCACATGCTCGCACACCCTCACACTCTCACATGCCCGCACACCCTCACACCCTCACATGCCCGCACACCCTCACACTCTCACATGCCCGCACACCCTCACACCCTCACATGCTCGCACACCCTCACACTCTCACATGCCCGCACACCCTCACACCCTCACATGCTCGCACACCCTCACAGTCATGCACTCACACGCACACCCACATGCTCGCACACCCTCACACACCCACATGCTCGCACACCCTCACATACCCACATGCTCGCACACCCTCACAGGCATGCACTCACACACACACCCACACTCACACACCCTCACACTCACATGCTTGCACACCCTCACAGGCATGTACTCACACACTCACATGCTTGCACACACTCACATTCTTGTACACACATTCACACACTCACATGTATACACTCACACACAAGCATGTACACACACTCACAGAGACTCACACACACTTACACACTCACATGCTTGTACACACATTCAAACACTCATAGACACACACTCACAGAGACTCACACCCACACTCACTCTGACCCACACTCAGTCTCACACAGACTCACATATCCTCACAGGCAAGTCCACACACACTCACATGCTTGCACACACTTCTTCAAAATGCTATGATGTCAAGAGGTCATATATCCCCTTATATTTTCTTGCCATACTGAAACAGATCCAAGATGAACTGGAGACTAAGTCAATGAGACATTTAAAATGAGCTGAAACTGGGTTCGTGGAGAGGACACGGCAACTCCCACTCCGATGTTTAGCCTTTAGAAAGTGTCAGAGCTGGGAAAGATAGGACATTTGAAAGAATTTTAGAACGCAGGGCCACGGAGTATCAGCTGACTCAGAGATGAGAGTTCCACAGTGTTTGGAGCGTCAGAGTAGCCCTGCCCAGCGGGACCTAAAATTAGACCTTCTCTCCGGATTCCTGGGCGCAGACGCCCCTGCCTCCCACACCCTCCGCCTCCCTCCCCACAGCCGCCCCGTGACGTCAGGGCTGGTTCCACACTGATTTACATCTGCCTCGAGCGACGGCAGGAAGGAGGTGGGTTTCAAGCACCCCAGAGCTGTAACATCTCTTCTCTTTGCTGAAAATACATTGGCACCTGGCAGGAGGCAAGGTGTCACTTCCTTGTGAAATCGCAGCCTCCATATGTCAGAGGAAACAGTGGAAAAGGAACGAAACCCAAGAATGTTTCACAACCCCCCCACCACCACCCCCCACCCCACACTGGATCCGCAGCATCCATCCCAGGAGGCGTTCAGCCAGTGTCGTCTTCTGAGTTTCTTGCTTTTCCTCTTGAGAGGGTAGGGTTCTGTGTGGGAGGAGGCTGACCTTCAGCTGGAATGTAGGTCACCCCTTTACATGAAAGGCACCACCAGGGAGGGAATTTCACTTCTCATTCGATGACGATTCCCCAGACACGCGGCCTATTTTATCCCCGTATCTTCGCAGCAGCGACAGGCAGAGTAGGCTAATGGGTGAGAGATTTCCAAGTCACACAGAGAAGGGGCCAAGCTGGGACTGGACCCACCCCGCCTGCTTCCAGGGGGCAAGCGAGTGTCCCAGGCGAGGACTGGGACGGACAACTGCCACCCACGGTGGCTGTGGCAGCATTCATTTTATTTCTAAAACGGAAATTCCCCGCACAAGTCAATGAATCCACCATTAAATGTGACGTCTTTTACTTCATTCACCTCTAGATCAAAATTAAAATTTGCCTCCCAGACTTGCTTGAGTAAAAAATTTATAATACACAGAATTTCAGCCCAGAAAAAAACAAAACAGACAGTGCCTGGAGGATTCAGCATGGCCGCAGGTCCTCGGATCGTGGTCGGCCAAATAGTGAACTTACACTTAATAAAAGTCCACCAGCAAAGAGGTACTAATGGGTTAGAGTCCTTCCCTTGTTCCAGGGCCATAAAGATAGCACCTTGATTACTGTTGTATTGTCTCTGAAAGTCAGTTATCTAAACTGTATTGTTTTATATTACATAAATGTATGCTATAAAACAGAACAGCTCACAGTGCTGCCTGTTACTGAAACTCCTCATTATTTAGTGGGTCAGGCTGCCCACTTTTGCTTCATGTGGGAAAGAGGGTGTGGGACGGGTAACTGAGGACTAGCGTTTGTTACACATTTACGTTCAAAAGGCCTGGTCTCCCGTCGCCGGGCCATGAGGCAGGATCACGGGGGTGGACGTCATCGCGCCCAGTGCGAGAAGCGCAGAGATGCTATGGCTAGACAGTGAGGTGTGACTTACATGTGCGTACACCATAGATGTACGTATAAACAGTACATATGTGTAAGAGCAATGAGGGGAAACGTTCACATTATGAGAGAATTCGTGGAAGAAGCAGATCCACAGAACCCTAGGTCCTGCTGGACTTTAAAATGCACTTGATAGGCAGTGCCTCAGGGACACACCCGCATCATCACCTGGAAGGAATCCATGTTTATTTACATTTGAAAACCGAAGTGACTGCTGTCTACGGATGTGCCCGCAGACGGTGACACGCCACGGTGCCCGGAAACGGCTGGAACGCGGCACCACGAAGAGCGTGCCCCCCACAGCAGGGTCACCTCAGGGAGAGCAGCCGCTCCTAATTCACCCAATCACCCCGCATCCTAACAATTAAGCACTCACGTTTTAAAGTATTTTAAAGCGCTGAAAAGACCCCAACGCAATGATGGCCCAGAAACATTAGACAAATCACATGTCATTTTAAGACCATGTCCATTGGCAAAAGGATTCAGACAGAATTTTGTTTGAATCAAAGTTTAAATAAGACAACTGACAATCAGCCTGGAAATAATTATTTGACTGGATACCTCCATGAACCTCCCAGGAACTGCTGTGTCCACCCGAGTCCCTATGCGTTACTTCACCAGGGTTGCCTATTGCTGCATATGCTCCTTCTGGGACGGAAACGGGCTGAAAGCTTGTTGAATCGGGACTTCCCAACATCCTCCGCTCACACCATAGACTTTCCTTGTGTGTCTTCTAGAAACTTGCATCCACCAAACGCCACAACGAATGCCATTCCCACCGCAGCGCAATCTTAGACCCCAAATCCCAAAGCCGCTAAGCCTCAACCCAAGTTGCGTGAATGATGGACGTCCAGCCACAAATGCAGCTCCTTTCTCTTAGCCCCACTTCGTCACTTTGTCCTTCTTGGCTTTTACGCAGCCTCTTCTATCGATCGCTCTCCCCGGAGCTCATACTAAGAGGAGTGAGCCACCCCCTTCCCAGACGGCAGAGGTCCGGGCCGCAGGAGGCGAGGACATGAGGACGGAAGGTTAGGGTAGAGGCAGCCTGCGCAGCCCGGCAGGCACGCGCCCTTATCCTTTGTAGATTCTGCACCAGTTTCCTGCGCCGCTATCTCCCCAACAGCTGCCTGCATGATCATTCTATTTCTATTCCCGCCGCCCCGAGCTATTTGCGGAGGAGCCTGCTCATAAAGAGCTTTGTAATTAAGCAAACAGAAATATCTTTTTATAGGAGGCAGGTCTGGGGGTGAAATCACACACACAACACACAGCAACAGTCGCAGACAGAGTGCTGCGGGCTGTTACAGGGTGAGCGCCGCGCTCCACGCAGCCTGACACGGCTCTGCCCCTAACCGCGAGGGAGCGTGGTCCTTGCCACGCGACAGCGTAAACTGTCTTCTCCAGTTTTTGTTTTGTTTTGTTTTAAGCAAAGGCCATATTTTTCAGGGTGGGTTCTTAAAATGTGTGTGCGTGTGTGTATGTGTGCGTGTGCGCGCGCGGGTGTGTGTTTCATAAAACAACAGGGTTACAAGGAACACACACATCTCTGGCCTAGCAGGGCTTGAAATCTGCCTGGCACTTGGAGAGAGAACTGGCTCTAAGTACCAGCAGAGATGCAGGGACGCACAGTGTGACAGATTAAATTAGTAGACACTACGGATTATGTGATGTTGCCATGGAAGTAGCTGCCAGACAAAAAGAAACGTGAAATACTAATCACGACATTAAAAAAAAAAAAAAAGCCCGGTCGGTGGCTCAGTGGGTGAGTGTCACCCCATGAACCAGGAGGTCATGGTTCAATTCCCGGTCAGGGCACACACCCGGGTTGTGGGCTGGATCCCCAGTAGGGGGCGTGCAGGAGGCAGCTGATTGATGATGTTTCTCCCTCAAGGATGTTTCTATCTCTCTTTCCCTCTCCCTTCCACTCTCTAAAAATATCAATAAAAACACATGTTTTAAAAAGGCTCAGGTTCCAGTCCAATCTGCCCAAACCATGGGGCATTCCCGGGAGGGCCGATCTGTGCTCATGTGCTTCCAGTAACTCTCACCCCATCATCCTCATTAAAGCTGTTATTGGCTGGAAATCTTTGCTCTGTCCTTTTGTAGACTTTCTCGGCCATCCAGGAGCCACTCAATCCCAGAGATGGATAGAAAACACAACTGCCGTTTGCTGGGTTTCAGCCTGGCCACAGGAAGGTTCACACACATCCTACAACACTGTCATACAACGCATGCTCGCTCCCATCCGCCCGAGAGTACAGTGGGGCAACGCCGTAGGAAACGATTCACACACACACTCACATTGTTTATCATACTGTTTATATTGGCTAGAGGCCCAGCACAGGAAATCGTGTGCGGGTAGGGTCCCTAGGCCTAGCCTGCAATCAGGGCCATCTTTCACCCGCTTGCACAGTCCCCAGTCCCGCTACCACCCACCCGGTTCCCCATGGCTCCC
>NW_005871911.1:88343-96085 GCF_000147115.1 Myotis lucifugus
CCGTTCCGCCCGCCTGCCAATCCCCAGTCCCGCCCCGCTGCTACCCACTCGGATTCCCCGTGGCTCCCCACTTGCCATGCTGCAGGCCGGGGGGGAGGGACCGAGAGGTGGTCAATGCACCTCATAGCGACTGGTCGAGCGGTCGTTCTGGCCGTTGCACCATTTTGGTCGCCGGGCTTTTATTATATAGGATAATATAAGAAAAGCAATGTGCTTGCATGTCAACAGTGAGGAAATGGTGAAGAATTCACAGTAGATGCTCTCAGTGGGATGTCTTACAGCCATACTAAATTTGTTTTCTAAAATCTTACAGTGATTTGGGGAATGTTTACTATATAATGTTAAGGGACAAAAATATGATCTCAATCCTGTACAAACTAAAGCGCACAAAAAAAAGGAAGGCAATAATATTTCAAGACGTTAACAGTGGTTAAATTAGGGAGATGGGGTATAGATTTGCTGAACATTGTAAACCATGTGTTCAAGGAACGTGTCTTGAGATCTGCTTCAACTACAAAAATGTGCACCTTCTCTTAATGTTTCCCCCTTAAAATGCGTACCTGGGTTCTCCTAGGATAAATGCTGCTGAATTAATACTGTCACCTATTGCTGGTAGGTGTATAAATGGATTCAACTTTTTTGGAAAACAAGTTGGAAATCTGTATCAAGAACCTTAAAAAAGGCCCAGTGGATAGAGCATCGGCCTGCGGACTAAAGGGTCCCAGGTTCGATTCCAGTCAAGGGCATGTACCTTGGTTTCGGGCACATACCCAGTAGGGGGTGTGCAGGAGGCAGCTGATTGATGTTTCTCTCTCATCGATGTTTCTAACTCTCTATCCCTCTCCCTTCCTCTCTGTAAAAAATCAATAAAATAAAATATATATATTTTAAAAAGAACCTTAAAAAGGTCCTCTTGGTACAATAATAGCATTCATTTTACTTTATCTGAGAACATTACTCAACAGACACAGAAAGTAAAAACCTTGATATCAAAGATATCGTCATGATGCTATTGATAAGAAACATCATACATGATCAACAAATGGTACAGCCACATGGTCATTTGTACTTTGATGTGCACATGACATGAAGCAGGCCACCTGTATGCTGAGTGTAAGGTGGTTCTAAATTGTAGGTAAGTAATGCTGACCACGGTCAAAAAAGTGTGCACTGAGGAAGGTTTAATTAAATAAAAATGTAGTTGTATTTCTGTGGTATAATTATAATCAACTTTTTTCAACATTTCCATAATTAATACATTTTTTACAATGACCGTATTTGTTTTTATAATCAGAAAATAAATCTTTACTTTTTGGAGAGCTTTTTCTTCTTGATGTCATAATCAAAGGAGAATGGTGGACATTGACAGATACTCATTTTATAAATAAGAAGCAAGAGAAAGACACATTTCAAGGGAGACATTGAGGTAAGAAGTAGCAGGTAATCATGGCGTGGGAGTGGTCAGATGTTGGGAGGCTCTAGAACGACCCCCAGACTCACTTGTAGCTTAGAGGAGGGGGAGCATCCAGTGGTTCTCAACCTTCCTAACGCCTCGAACCTTTAATACAGTTCCTCCTGTTGTGGTGACCCCAACCATAACATTATTTTCGTTGCTACTTCATAACTGTAATGTTGCTACTGTTATGAATCGTAATGTCAATATCTGATATGCAGGATGGATTTTCAGGGGTCGCGACCCACAGGTTGAGAACCGCTGATAGACAGTGAGACCTCCCTACAGAAATCTGGAAGCACAACTTGCACTAAAATAAGAAGAGAGCTGGGGAGGTGCAGAAATGTGCAGAGACCAGAGGGACGTCTGACACAAGATCACTGGAACCCTCTAAGGGGGCGGAAGCTGTGACATTCGCCACTTGCTTTAAAAATAGAGTCACACAACGAGGTGAGACCTTGCAGCCATGTCAGACGGGTAAGGAGAGACTGAGAGTCGCGAGCGGGCGGTGCAGTAAGTACGCGTGTCAGGAGCTGCTGCCCTCGCACGCCGCCAGCCCACGCTGCGCTGTGTGAGGCCGCAGCTGCGGGTGTGCGGGCGGAACTGGGAGTCGGTCCCACGAGGCTCGGGCTCCAGATGCTGAGGGGCGGGCCCTGCCCCCCCAGAATGAGGTCCGCCTCTTCCCATCCCCCCGCCGGGCCGAAGTCACGCTCCTCCCGCCCGCAGTGACCCGGCGCGAGGATGCTGATGCCGCGGCCCCGGCTGACGGCCAGGCCGAGTGAAGGTCACCGATGAGGGAGCTTTTATAAAATGCACCTAAACCTCTGCCAGCACCACCACATCGTACTGGCCCGAAGCAATCCCACTGGACCATGCAAACGCCTCCCCGCACCACTGCCTGCTGTCCACGCTGAGGACACCGGACTCCCTCACTCAGTCCAGCCCTGGGTTCAGGGGAAGCACCTATTTTTTAAAATATATTTTTTTAAATTTATTTCAGAGAGAGGAAAGGAGAGGGAGAGAGAGAGAAACATCAATGACGAGAGAATCATTGATCCGCTGCCTCCTGCACGCCCCACACTGGCGATCGAGCCTGCAACCCAGGCCTGTGCCCCGACCAGGAATCAGCTGTGACCTCCTGGGTCATGGGCTGACACTCACCCACTAGCCCCGCCGGCGGGTGTGAAGCACCTAATAAAGTGCATGTCCTCCAGGGCCTGGTGCAGGCCTCCGTGAGGCACAGGGGTTTGCATCGCGGCAGCGTTTCCGCTCCTTACGACAGAGGGGGCCGCGGGTGTGACAGCTGCTGTGGCACCTGCTTCCCAGGCAGCGGACAGCACTTGCTGAACTCCGGCCGCTTTCACAAGTCAGGTGCAACCCAGGCATTCAGCCCGCAGGCCAGACACCCGCTCCCCATACAGCAGGGCTGCTGGGTGTGTGCTCAGCCCGTAACCAGGAAGAGCTTTATCAAAGGGTTGGATGCATTCGAACTAGAAGATTCCATGTGTCTGGAGTCATCAGATGACACCAGGTAGAGAGAGACGCCAAGACATTACTGGACAGTTGAATCAGGACTGCAAAGGTTCTGGCATCTTGACGAAAAGCGGGCCAGAGCTCATGAGGTAAAAATAAATACGCACAAGAGCCAATTCTGAGTCAGAGGAGCGTGGCCCCGGGGGAGGGGCCGGTTCAGGGGGGCACAGCTCGGGGGAAGTGGGCTCACCTGGTGGAGGTGACCCAACACCCACAGTTGGTGCTCATGACAGAGGAGGGACGGCCCAGGGCACCCGCCCCCCAGGAAGCCACATCTGCAATCCGCTGGGAGCCCCAGTTCAAGGAGAAAAATGGCAATGGAAGCATCTCCACTAGAGCAAACTGAGAGGGGAAGGTCCTGGGAACCATTCCACGGGAGGAGGGCGAGGGAACGGGAGGGTCCCGCTGGACAGGGCGGGGGAAGGGGGGCGGGGGGAGAGGAGCGACGGTGCCGTCACATCTGCCCAAAGCTCTCGGGAAGTCCCCTCCTTGTTGCCCCGGAAGTGACACCGAGGTCCCGGGCAGGAAGCAGCATAAGCAGCAACGCCCCTGAGAACGGGTCTGTCTGTCCTCCTGTCCCCTCCCCAGCTCCCCCCACCATGGCGCCCCTCCCTGTGCCCAGTTCTCTCTCAGTCTAATCGCGGGGCCTCTCCCCTGGAACGGCCTCTCTTAATCGTCTCCCAGCGACACCTGCTCAACCCTGTGGGCCTGGCAACTCCTCCTCCGGGAGATCCTGGCCCCAGCACCCCGCCCCGCAAGGACCCCGCGCCCAGCACCGTCCCTGCACCACAGGCCCCGGGCGCCCCAGCACCCCGCCCCGCAAGGACCCCGCGCCCAGCACCGTCCCTGCACCACAGGCCCCGGGCGCTCCTCCCTCACGCAGCCTCACGGGCGGCTCAACACCTGGGCACGCCTCCCTCATTCCCTGAGCTCCCAGCAGGTCCCACTGATTTCCTGGTCCCCAACACAGACAGACCCTTAAGAAACTCGGGGGGGGGAGGAGGGGAGAGGGAGAGAGAGAGAGAGGACCCATGGCTGATGGACCTACACCTCCCGGTGTGAATTCAATCAGGGGGAGCCCCAGACGAGAAGATCCCGCCTGGAACAGGCTGCGGGCGTGACGAATGACTTGCTCTTTGGAGAGATCGATCCAAGGAGATGAGAGCTCAGTCTGACGCTCCGCCGTGACCTCTCTCTGGATGAAAACCACATGGCGACTTGGCGGGGGCGCCGGCCGCGGGCGAGAGAAAGAATGGGGGTGGTGCCGCCTAGAATCCGCAGCGGCCGGGAAGCAGAAGCAGAAGCGTGGTCACTGGTTTTACTTTAATGCTGATTTGACTGCTGCTATTTCCAAAATAAGCTGGGATCTTCATGCTTCAAGCTGATCTGTCGGGAACCAGTGGCTTCTCGTTACATGGAGACAATATGAAGAACAGAACTACCCTAATCCAGTACAGAAAACGAAGGCATTCAAGCTGAAAGCTGGGCCATGCCATGCTGCCCTGGGCTCGTAGAGGACAGACCAGGCCTCCTCATGAAAGCGGGGATATAGCACTTATTTCTCCAAATGGAATCGGGGGGTCATAAAACTGACGTGCAACTCATCATACCGTGACGTGGTTCCCCAAATCTCCAGACTTGAAATGATTGGCCAATCGCCCTACCCTGGGAGGCCCCTAGACAACAGAAGAAAGCGGATGCAGAGTGCACCCAACACGCAAGCTCAACGACAGGGGGGCTTCTCCAGAGAAGGCCTGCCAAGGGCCAGTGGGCACGTCACCAGGATCAAACCTCTATGTGCACCATCGCGCCTTCCCAGGACGGCTGCAGTCAGACAGATTGTGACAGGTGTTGGCGGGACATGGGCAATCAGAGCCCCACCCACTGCTGGCGGGAGAGCAGGCTGGTGGTTCCTGACCTCGTCATCCATGCAGTTACCATGTGACCCAGCAGGTCCACTCCTAGGTGTGCATACAAATACCCGGGTGAAACAAAAATGTGTCCACAGAAAGCATGTACACAAGTGCTCATAGCAGCATCCTATATAATAAGAGGCTAATATGCAAATCGACCAAACGGCGGAACAACCAGTCACTATGACACACACTGACCACTAGGAGGCAGATGCTCAATGCAGTAGCTGCCCCCTGGTAGTCAGTGCACTCCCACAGGGGGAGTGCCGCTCAGCCAGAAGCCGGGCTCACAGCTGGCAAGCGCAGAGGTGGTGGCGAGAGCCTTTCCCGCCTCCACTGCAGCGCTAAGGATCCCTCTGGGGATGTCCTACTGCTGGCTTAGGCCCACTCCCAGTCGGGCATCCCCCGAGGGATCCCAGACTGCAAGAGGGCACAGGCCGGGCTGAGGGACACCGCCCCCCGCCCCCAGTGCACGAATGTCATGCACTGGGCCTCTAGTTATTTATAACAGTGGTGGGAAGTGTTTCCAAAGGTGGGAAAAAAACCACAACTGACCATGAGAGATGAATGGAAAAACAAAATGCGGCATGTCCATACGACGGAGTATTACTCGGCATAAAGAAATGAAGTGCACGCCACACTACACCATGAATGGACCTTGGAACTAGCTCCGTGGAAGAAACCAGTCACAAATGCCACACGTTGTGGGTGCATGTATATGGAATGTCCAGAACGGGGCGATAACAGACGGAAACTCCGTGAGTGGCCGCGTGAGCTGGAGGCAGGAGTGGACTGGTGTGGGGGCGGCGGCTAAAGGGCAGCCTTCGCCTTGGGCTGATGGAAATGTGTAAGATTGTTTTAGGAAAAGGCTCCATAACTCTATGAATAAGTTAGAACCACAGAACTATGCACTTTAAATGGGCAAAGTGTATGATACATACGTTTTACCTCAATAAAACTGTTACAAAAGATAATCAGCCAACTACAAGCAAGGGAAAAACGCAAGAAGATATTATTTAAATATTGCTATTTTCTGGTTTTTAGAGGAGAAATTACTAGAGGAATGTGATTAGAAAAAGAAGGCCCTGAACAACTTTGCTGGGAGCTTAATCTTAGCATCTGAGAAATGGGGCAAGTATCCCCATCGGAAAATACCCCGTGCCCCAGATCCATGTTCAAACTTCTTTAAAAGCTAAAAATAAATCTGAAATTCAAATATTTAGAAGAATATGTAAATTACCTGATAAACAATTTATAACAGTTTTCCTAGAGAACACACACATTATATAATGGCACCAGAAATCCTCAGAGAAAATCTCTGTAACGAGAAAATATGTCGGTGCCCATCCAGGTGTTGAAGTCTCCAGGATCCAGAAACATCTGTAAAACTAATAAAACCTTCTGGCCGGCGTGGCTCAGTGGTTGAGCATCAACCTATGAACCTGGAGGTCATGGTTCGATTCCTGGTCAGGGTACATGCCTGGGTTACGGGCTCCATCCCCAGTGTGGGGCGTGCAGAAGGCAGCCGATCCATGATTCTTTTCCATCATTGATGTTTCTTTCTTTCTCTCTCTCTCTCTCTCTCTCTCTCTCTCTCTCTCCCTCTCCCTTCCTGTATGAAATCAATAAAAATATATTGAAAAAGAAAAAATTAAACTAATAAAACCATCTTGGGGGAGGGAGGGAGGGAGGGAGGGAGGCGGGGGGGAGAGAGGCTGACTCTCTCATCCTTCTGAGCATCGCTGGATTTTAGATGCAGAGCCATCTCCATCCACCACACATTTTCTAGATGGAGACGCCGAGGTGGGCGTGGAGAGCTCCCGCTGCCATGGTGCCAGCCTGCAGGTGGCCCAGCCAGGACCCAGCCCAGCCTCCCTCCACCTCTCCGCTTCCCCTTCGCCTGGGCCTGAGCCAGGACGTGAGAAGTGCGGGTTTGCCGCCTGTCTGCCAAGCGTTACTGTGCACTGCAGCCTTGCCAGTGTGTGCACTCCCCTCTGTGTGCTCTGGGCGAGCTGGGACGAGGGGCAGGTGGCCCATGCTGTGTCCTTCCCTGGAGGCTTCCTTCTAGATGTTTCCCTTAAGCAGGAGCCCAGGCGGGAGTTTTATCTGGAGACGCGGGCAGCTCCCTCAGGGCCAGGTCCGCCATCGGCTGGCTACGCCCCTTCACCTCCGGCCTGGGAATAGCGGCAGGAACGGCTCGATCGGCACAACAGATCGCTCTCGTTTCATCTTCAAACACAGCATTAAACCCGTCCCCACAAAATCACCGCAATCTGTAGCGAAGCCAGAAAACTTAAAAGAAAATAACGATTTTTTTTTCTGTGAATTCAACTAAAGGGCTGTTAAGTGTCTGTTTCTCCTCAGATATTGTGCTCAGCCAAGGAAATACAGAACTGAATGAAGACACACGTGTCCTGCCCCAGAGGATTCACAGCCCCGCAGAAGAAACACACGCACTACACACGCGAGCTGTGGGAGAAACACACACACTACACACGCGAGCTGCGGGAGAAACACACACACTACACACGCGAGCTGCGGGAGAAACACACACACTACACACGCGAGCTGCGGGAGAAACACACACACTACACACGCGAGCTGCGGGGAGAAACACACACACTACACACGCGATCTGCGGAAGAAACACACACACTACACACACGAGCTGCGGGAGAAACACAACTACCACACGCGAGCTGCGGGAGAAACACACGCACTACACACGCGAGCTGGGGGAGAAACACACACTACACACCGCGATCTGCGGTGAGAGACACACGACATACACTCGTGAGCTGCGGGAGAAACACACGCTACACTCTCGGGCTGCGGGAGAAATA
>NW_005871911.1:97208-107313 GCF_000147115.1 Myotis lucifugus
GAGAACACACACACTACACACGCGAGCTGCGGGAGAAACACACACTGCACACGCGAGCTGCGGGAGAAACACACACACTGCACACGCGAGCTGCGGGAGAAACACACGCACTACACACGCGAGCTGCGGGAGAAACACACACTACACACGCGAGCTGCGGGAGAAACACACACTACACACGCGAGCTGAGGGAGAAACACACACACTACACACGCGAGCTGCGGGAGAAACACACACACTGCACACGCGAGCTGCGGGAGAAACACACACTACACACGCGAGCTGGGGGAGAAACACACACACTACACATGCGAGCTGCGGGAGAAACACACACACTGCACACGCGAGCTGCGGGAGAAACACACACACTGCACACGCGAGCTGCGGTGATGAGGGACGCACGCGCACGGGGGACGCAGAGCCGGAGCCCTTGTGTCGGAGCAGCGCCACGAGAGGGGATGTCTGAGCAGGTGGGAAATCCAGTCTTGGTCTGTACGCACCCCCCTCAAGGCTTCCATCGCCCCCGTAGGAGGTCTTTGGGTGACGCGTGCTCACGGGCACCAGGAAGCCAGACCCGTGCCCAGCCTGCTGTGCGGGCTCCAGTGGGCATTCGCCACAGAACGGCTGCTCTCTGATAGAGAACGGGAGGTTTCCAGCTCTCCACACGCCTCCAAAGCGCCCGAGATGAACATGCTCCATCAATGACATGTAACGCCTTTTACCTACTCAGAGGATATCGTGTGCACGTTATTCAATGTCTAGCATGTTCTTGTTTAAGTTGATCATCAGCACACGCGCTACTGTGATCTTGGGGATCTTGTATTAAGTTTTCCAGTTGGTGGCTGATGAATAAGCATAGAAATGATTTCACCGATCTTGTGTCTGGAGACCTAGAAAACTCTTTTATGAACTTGAATAGTTTCTTTCTTTTCTTTTTCTTTGTTTTTCTGGGGCTATAATCACAGCTTTGTTTTTCTAGGTCAACAATCACAAATAATTACAGTTTGGGATCCTGGCTAGGCTTACTCTCTTGACATAAAGATTAATCCTTTGAGAAATTGACAAGGATTCTGTATTTTGGCTATGATACCAGTATGATAAAATTTTAGTTTTTTCCTGGACCCCTGGTCTAATTCAGAGGATGTGTGAATATCTAACATGTTTCCTAAAAGTCAAGCCCACTCGCGTACACTTGTCCACCAGGAGTGTCAGTCAGAGAAAACCCCCTTAAATAAGGAACCACGCTTCGCCACTTCACCAGGTTCACAGGTCAAGAACGGGTTCCCTACTCCTCCCCACTGAGCACATGGCACAGGAAAGCAACAGAGCTGTCTGTGGAGCAGGACGCCCATCTGATCTTTAAATCGGCCAGAGTTCGGCCACTGCTGTCGCTCTCTGACACGCACAGGCACCCGGGATAGATTTGGGATGAGGTCATTCTGGAGACTAAATCGATGGCAGACCGTTGGCTGGAACTCATTACGATGGACAGTGCTGGCTGACTATGCAAAATCCCTAAGGTTTTCCCTCCGTCTCCCTCAGATTTCAGCTTTCCTGGGGACAACTGTTTGCACACTAATTTTTTTAACGTTACCAAAAGGACTTCTGTGTGTTGACCTTTGTGCACAAACCCAGCAGCCCAACCTCCTGTACATGCGTCCCACGCTCTTGGCAAACATGCCCGGGAGCAAACGTTCACTCCGGGTCGTGTTTATGAAGCTTTTATAAGACAACCGTGGTCGTGGCGGCCCCTCATTGCTCGAGATACATGCTCACCCAGGCCACGAATTCATCAGAGCTGAGCTCCCTGATGGAACCTCGTCAGAAACCACTTATTTCGTGCCCAGTTCACATTTTTAAACAACGATGTGATTTCCTGTGGTTTGCCCTGCACCCGACAGGGACTCCCCAGAGCCCAGCTCACTGCCTGCGTGTAACACAGAACAGCAGGCGTGGGACCCTGTGTCACACCACACAGGCCCGGTGGCGGGGGCTGTGACTCGGCTCCTTACCCGCCATCCCCAGGGCTGACTGGACGGTATGGGGATGCTCCCAGGTAATCGGGGATTAGCCTGCTACTTCCTTCAACACGAGGTGGTGCGTCCCGACACGCAGCGAATGCTCCCGACGAGGCGGTCCGGCCAGAAGCATCCATGCGCCAGTTTCTGTGTGGACCTAAGTTTTCAGCTCCTTGGGGTAGAGAGCAAGGAGCGCAGTTGCTGGATCCTGAGGCGAGAGTGTGTTTAGTTTTGTAAGAAACCACCAAATGCCTTCAAAGAGCTGGTATCCCCAGCAGCCCCTCCATCCAAGTCCGAAGAGGAAGAAGCCAGGGTGCTGGTCGGCGCAGACAGGAGGCCGGAAGGCCCCTCACTGCAGCGCTTTGTTCCTCTCTGAGTCTCCAGCTGATTTGACGCGTCCCACCCACACTGGGGAGGCAACAGGCTCCATTCAACTCCCCATTCGAACGTCAGTCTCCCCCACACCCTCACAGGCACACCGACAACAACATTGAGCCGAATGTCAGGGCAGCTCCCGGCCCAGCCGGGTTGACATAAAATCCACCAGACACCGAAGCAGCATGAAATGGAACATCCCTGTTATATTCTCAGACAAGCTCTCCCTCCCCGTCCCAGGTCCACCTTTGGGTTGATTTCTAGACAAATGGCAATTCATTCCCTGAGGGCAGAGGAGAGGCAGGCCCCGGGAGGGGGTGGCCCTGCGCCCCCGGGAGGGGGTGGGCGGTCAGCGCTCTTTCCCAGCACCAGCGAGGGCTGGCCGGGGCTTGGCATTTCCCCGGGAGGTTACGCTTTCATCACAGGTGGTAGGTGGGTTCTAAGTCTCTGGAAGGACCTCTAAGAACTGCAAACCCCTTTGGTTCCTAAGAGCTCTTTTGACTCTTTACTTTTCTCAAAGAATTTGCCTAAAGGGTCCAAATTACAGAGTCCTCGTCGCCCGCTAAATTCCCTGTCATTCTAATCAATCCCCTTATGAGGTGTACAAATGGAGGCCAAGTTCACCCGTGTAATTGATTTGGTGTCAAGAACATATATCACCACGTCGCAGACTTTATACGAAGTGCATGATTCATCGCCGCAGCCTCGAGCTTCTGACTGGCAACGTGCTGTGGGCGAGCACAGCCGGGTGCCTGGGTTCCAGCCCCCCTTCCAAACCCGGCTGGGAGGGGCGACTCCGTGCGGCACAGCGCACGCGATGAGAGGCATTCCTGCCCCAGGGCCAGGACTCAGGGGGTGCAAGGCTGGGAGAGGGGAGATGGGGAGGGCAGGGGGCGGGCCAGGCTGCAGGACCCACCTCACAGGGGACCCTTTCCAGCCCGCTCCTCACTGATGTGGCCTTGCTCTTGGGGTGACGGTGACAAACTGCTCCCAAGAGCAATCCAGCTACAGCTGCAGGTGCGCATTCCCAGAGCGAGCAGCTGGACCCCATGAGCCTCTCAGGGCTCTGCCCCCCGAGAACGACCTCTCGCACCTGGGCAGGGAGGACACCAAGTCGGCCAGCAGCTGTCTGCTCCCTCTGGCTCAGCCGGCCTGAAGGGGGCGGGGGGGGGGGCACAGCAGGGCGAGCAGGGAGTCACGAAGGCACTGTCCAGAGGCGGCGGCGACAGAGCGGCCCGCTGTGACAGGCGTCAGGGTGTCTGACGGTAATCACGCAACAGGTCCCCGATACCCCACACAGGCCTCTCAGAGCACCCCTGCAGGCGAGGACACTGAGCCCAGCGGGGCAGGAAGGGGTGCGGAGGCACCTGCACCAGACCCGGGACTCCTCGCCCCGCCGGGTGTGCCCGCACCTCGCCGGGGAGCCTGTCTCTTCCACCTCAATCGCCTCCTTCATGAGATAAGGAGCCGACTACATGGTTTCCATGTTCACTTTGATTTTTTAAATAATTACAGCCCTGGCTGGTTTGGTTCAGTGGATAGAGTGTTGGCCTGCAGACTGAAGGGTCCGGGGTTCGATTCCCAGCCAGGGCACATGACTGGGTTGTGGGCTCCATCCCCAATGTGGGACGTGCAGGAGGCAGTCAGTCAATGATTCTCTCTCATCATTGATGTTTCTCTCTCTCTCTTCCTCTCGGAAATCAATAAAATCATATTAAAAATAAATAAAGATAAAAAGTGTTACAATCAAAGAAGGCGAGAGACTTTGCCCGAGCGAGCTGGCTAATGAGCGGCAGGGCCAGACCCGCAGCCCTGACCGAGGGCTGAGGCCGCGCATCCTCCACAGCTGCGCACGCCCCAGGCCACCAAAGGCTCTTACAAAACGCGTAGGTGAAACTCATTCAGATCTTTGCTCTTGAGAAAGCAGAGGTGCGCAAGACGGTGCTGTGACAAGCGTCAACGAAACCCGCGCGCTTCCTGATGGGAGACTGCGGCTCCGGCCAAGGGCCCTGCGGGACGCAGCCTGTGTCGTGAGCATCCAATTCCAGCGGCGTCAGCGAGCTCTTATCTGTGCCGTTACAACTGCACTCTCGGTGTCTGAGAGCAGCTGACTTGTCGGTACAATACTGATAAGATGCAAAGCGGCTGAATCTTGATAAGTTTCCGCCTCGGCAGACAGGGCCGTGGCTTCCAGGGCGCCTTTGTCGTCTCACAGAGCACACAGCGAGCTCACAGCGTCGGCCAGCCGCGTGCACATACTGTAAACCTTGGGAATGCCCCCAACACATGCAGCCAAAGAACAAACCCTGTTGGCCGTCAGGTCCCCTCTCTGTCACCGTTTGGTGCCACGTGGTCCTGGGCACCTCCTCTCTGACACAAGCTCTTTCGTATCTTCCGCCGGGAATGCCCTTCCCTTCTCTGCCCGCGGGCACCGAGGCCCCCTGTCACCGGCTCTCGTCCAGCTGACATGTTCTCACCCACGCTGTGCAATCAGCATCAGGGCTCCCAGGAGCTCTCAGCCTCCTATCGATGCCGGGGACTTAACGCCCGCCCATGTCCTCCGTGGAGCTGCGACCTCCCGGAGGCGGACTGAGTCTGTCTGGCTCAGCGCCTGGCCCAGGACTCAGCTGCCCTGCGCTCCAGCTACTTGCCCGATGCCACCCTCTCTGCTAGGTGCTGGGCTCCATGAAGGCCAGGGTCAGATTGACGGGGTTTCCCTACACGGTGCAGAGTGGGTGCCTCAGACGTGTGTATGTCTACAAATCAACTCAGTTTCTAGAGGGTAAAAGGTCTCAGTTCCCTGTGCACCCGCCAGCACGGACACGATGCCTCACGCGTCATAGGTGCCCGCCAACTGTCTAAAGTGACCAAGCGAAGGCAGGCTGAGCCCCGCGTGACCCCATCCGTCCTGGCCGGACTCTGTCAGCCTCGGCCGCATCTGGCCTCTCCAGGCTCCTCACTACATAACTCACTGAGGCTCCTTGGCGGCCACTGAGCTCAACAAGCAGCTCGGCTTGGCCAGGCGGATGCTCTCATCTGTGAATAATCTCTTCTGCGCAAACACCGTGTCCCCGGGGTGGACCTCGGGGCGGGCGGGCGGGGAGGGCAGGAGACCAAGGGCCTGGCTCCTGAAACACGCACCGGGCGCTGGCCGGGGTGACACAGCCTGCCCGCCTCAGTGCTGCCCCGTCACGCAGTTCAGACACCGATCGCCCCCAGGAGAGATCGGTCGGGGACATTTCAGGTGGCCTCCGTCCGTCCTTGTGGCGAGCCTCTCAGAACCGGCACCTTGAAAGCTGCCCGTCTGTGGGTTGGGACTCCTGCCTGAACTTGGCTCGTTGGGATTTTCACTGGCAGAGACGCCTTCGGGTCCAAATTCTCCCATCAGCAGCTCTCCAGGTGCAGTCTGGGAACTTGTGTCCTCAAGGTCATGCACACGGAGGAGCCCCCAGTGTCCTCAAGGTCACGCACGCGGAGGAGCCCCCAGTCAGGCAGCTCACCCAGCATTTCCGCTTTGGCGCGATCCCCGCCTCTGCAGGACCCACAGGAAGACAACGAGGGCTCCAGACAGAGTGGACACGCTGTCCGCACGGGCCAGGAAGGAAGAGTCCAGGCCTTGCGGGTCACAGATGGGCTCTGTCTCATAGTCCGTTTTGTTTTGCTTTATTTTTCCAACCCTTTAAAAATGTGAAAACCACTCCTAACTCGTGGTTTGTATAAAAACAGGCGCGGCCTGGACGTGGCCGCCGCCGCATTGTGCTCATCCCGCCCTAGACAGCTCTCCCGACAACCACTCACCTGGGAAACCTGAGGCAAAAAGTCTGACTCCCCCTCGCCGACCTTTCACCTCTGCCCGTCTGCAAGTCTGTGGACGTCGCAGGTTCTCATACAAGCATTTGCTGAGCAGTGCAAGGGCAAGCGGCCAGTGGCAACACATGTGATGATAAGACCCCAGCCAGCATTTTGCCCCTCCCCCCGCCCCGTGCCCAGCGCTGCTCTGGCCCTGCCGAGCGGAGCTGTGCAGGCAGCAGGGCACCCGCTTTGCACTCCCGCTGCCGACTCACACCGCCTGCCGCACGGCCGGTCTCAGGAGGACACAGTGAGCGAGCTGCAGGCGGAGGCTGACCCCCCAAGTGTGCTGGGCAGTGAGCCGCACCCCGGGACCAGCTGCCCGGCCCGTCCTGCTTCCCGGGCGTCCTGCCCGACCAGGGGCCCGAATCAGAAACCCCCGGGCTCAAAGCCTGTCCCACCCGACGCTGTGTGACCTCGGACGCACTACTCAGTCGCTTTAAGCTGCAGTTCCTTGACCTGAGAGGCACTGCCAACGCCTCCCTGGCGGCCTCGCTGGGAAGGGCCAGGGGCCAGGAGGGAAAGATGCGGCACCTGGATGCAGAGAGGAAACGGAGCACCGCCCCCCCCACCCCTGACAGCCCTCTCCGGTGCCTCTCTCCCTCCCCCCATCCCTGACAGCCCTCTGGGGTGCCACTCTGCTGCCAGGAGGTGGAGCGGAACGAGACATGGCCCCCGCAAGCCCTGTCTTCCGAGGCAGCTGGTCTAAAAAGGGCATTTTTCAAAATGCTAAGCAGGGCGTGGGGTGGGGGTGCAGGATTGGGAGCGATTACTTCCCGCCGAGGAGCTGGGGAGGGCTTCACAGCGACCCTGGACCTAGAACCCGGGGGGAATAGGAGAAGATGGATCATGGGCAGAGAGGACAGTGGAGCCCGGAGAAGATGGGGAGCAGTCACCGTGTGGGGGGACGTGGGGAGGTGCTGGGATGGAAGGAAGGGGGCGGGAAGGGGCCATCAGCTACATTCCCACCCGGCTCTGTGGATTTTATCTGAGGCAGGTGACCCAAGGTTTCTCCTCTATTTACTCCTCGGGAGGCGAAGCCCATTCCGCCAACACGTTCCGCCAAACAGCAGGGCGTGGAGTCCACGGGGGTCCTCCGTGAGAACATAACTCCCTGGGGACAGGGCATGCCTTTCTCAACTCTGTGCCCCACGATCGGAGGACACGTTGCCTTGCACGCCGGCTGTGCTGGCCCCGTCTCCACGCGTGTTTGTGAAAGGAAATGTAATTACAGAAACTCTGACAACAGGTATTGGGGCTTCCCCGTCAAAGGCATCTCAGCCGGAGCGCTCTCCCGCTGGGTCCGCCTGCTGAGCTGTTCCGGACACTGCCCGGCACTCCGCTCCGCTGGGCTCTTTTGTAAAAAAGGTTTTTAAAATATATTTTTATCGGTTTCAGAGAGGAAGGGAGGAGAGAGAAACATCAATGATGAGAGAGAATCACCGATTGGCTGCCTCCTGCACGCCCCCTACTGGGGATGGAGCCCACAACCCAGGCATGTGCCCTGACCGGGAATTGAACCTGACCTCCTGGTTTGTAGGTTAATGCTCAACCACTGAGCCACGCCGGCCGAGCCATAAAAAGAGTATTTTATTTAAAGCTCAAGCCCTTCTCCTCATTTTACAGGTGAAAAAAAAAATAGGCTTTAGACTCATATTCCCCGTGACAACACAGCTTCCAGGGGAGAGCGAATGACACCCAAACGCTGACTTCACGCAGTGAACGCGCACCGGTGAGAATGTGGTTCCCAAGAGACAGAGCAGGTCGCACTCAGACCTTCTCTCCCTGTGATTCCACCCACAGCTGGAGGATTTCTGTTCCCCTGTCACATGGCATGTACATGCACATACACGCACATGCACACACACATGCATGTACGCGCACACACACACGATTCAAATTAGGAGAGGTGCCCATCAGACGGGCCCTCTTGGTGAGGAGGGGCAGCAGGGCAGCGAGATAGTCTCCCAGCCTTTTTCCGGGGGGAACCCCGAGGGCAGTGCGTTTCCTGCTGCCAAGGCTCAGGGAGAGGGGCTCCCTGGGGCCAGGCCTCCCTGCTCCGTCCCGGCCCTCAGCAGCCTGTCATTCCTGGCAACATCCCAGGACGCTGTGCCCGAAACCCTTCCGGCCACAAAGCACCGTCAGAATGGGCTGGGGCCGCCCCAGGGTCAGGGGTCATTGGCCACCCTTCGGGCTCCACATGGCCCTGGAGGGGGAGGGGGCATGGAAGGTTCCTGGTTTTGCCCAATCCGTTTTTTTAAATATATATTTTGTTGATTTCAGAGAGGAAGGGACAGGGAGATAGAAACATCAATGATGAGAGAGAATCATGTATTGGCTGCTTCCGGCAGCCCGGGCCTGTGCCCTGACCGGAATCGAACCCTGACCTCCTGGTTCACAGGTGGATGCTCAGCCCGAGCCAGGCCGGCTGCGCTTGCCCAACGCGTGTTAACCTGAATGCTTTGAGGAAACTCGCCAAGCGCCTCCGTGGGCGGACCCCCTCTGATGGAGGGAGGCCACCCACTTTCCCTCTGAGACAAGGTGCCTCTGGGAGGGGACACAGGGCACCGTCCCCCACATCGTGTTCACTGCACTGGACAGTAACGAGGCTCAGATCACCGAGGCGGGTGTGGCGAGGTGTACGGCCCGCTCCTGTGCGTAGCCCTGGCCAGTCAGGAAGTCCATGTATTTGGTGTCAAGTCCTTTACAAGCGCCAACAGCCAGCCACCCTCAGGGCTCTGCCAGGCCCGGGTCCAACAGCGCCCCCTTCGGGAGACGGCCCAGACATGCCCCTTGCAGGCTGGGAAACAGCCTTAGCCAACAACTTGGGGTGAACTTTTTCCTTGTGATTTTTTTCCTTGTCTTTTTTCCTTTCTCCTTTTCCTTTGTGTTTTTATTTCCCTTTTCCCTCTCAAAGGTTCTCCTCTTTGAAAGGCCAGGCGATAAGCAAGCAGGCAGGACCCTGTCTCTACCCCCTGCCGAGCCAGGAACTGGGAAGGTGAGTTAGGGTTGTGGGGGGCAGTGGAGGCGCCCGGGGTTGGGGTTAGAGTGTTTGCACAAGGCCCGCGAGCTGTAGGGGGTCGGCGTGAGGCCTCACACCTGGAGAAGCGGCGCTCCGGCCCCGTGCCGTAAGCCCGGCTCCGCGCAGTCTAGCCAACATCTGGGACGGATACCAGAGGCGCGGCGGCCTGGCCCGCTGGCGCGGCGGCACCTTTGTACTCCGCGTTGCAAATTGAAAAGCAAAACAGACATCAAGGATGTATTTATATAACTGTCTTCGAGTTGCATTTTTGTACTCCCATCTGCTGCACATGATCAGTTTCAAGTGTTTCCTAATAAAAAAAAAAAAAGAGCAAGGGGGGAGCGTGTGGCGTGGGAGGGAGACCATGTGCACGCGGGGCCCCGAGGCGTGCGCCGGTTCGGGGTGGGGATGATCTTTTGCAGGCTCCGCTGAAGAGGAGTTAAACACGTGGAGTCTGGAGGTCCCGCTGGTTTCAGCTGTTCCGATGCTTTGCACGGCACACGTACGCACACATGTGCCTGGGATCGCTCCAGAGAAAAGGGGGGTCTCTTTCTCTCAGCCCCGCACGTGCACGGCTCAGGCGCGGGACATTGTGGGGAGGAGAAGCCCACATTTTTGTTGAAAGTCTTTGAAGAAGAGAGACATATGGGGCGTGAGGTGGGGGTGAGACGCTGAGGGGACAGAGCATCGGGCAGCAATGCGCCAGGCGGATCCCAGATGACAAGGTGTCCACATGTAAGTGAACACGGGAACCTAGACGTGGCTGCTGACTGTCCTCGGGCAAAGCTGGCAGTGCCATCGGCCAAGCCCGGAGCGGAGCTGCTCAGTCTGCTCACCAGCC